>NC_055986.1:31983870-32286900 GCF_018446385.1 Zingiber officinale | reverse complement strand
TTGCTGTTTTTGAGTGTGAGAGTTTCCTTGGCCTTTGGACTCTGAGGAGACTTGCTTCTGCTGCTTTATGCTGTTCTGGTAATGCTCTGTGGTCAAGGCACTGCTCACTAACTCCTCTGTGGTTTGTGGCCTATGTATGCCACCAGCCACGTTCACTGCTATCTCTGGCCTCAGCATCTTGAGCATCAACCGGATTCGTTCCTTCTCTATGCTGACTAGCTTCGGGCATAGACGAGCCAACCTGTTGAATTTCTTCACGGCTTCCTCAACTGAAAGGTTGCCCTGACGAAACTCAGTGAACTCGTCGTAGTGGCAGTTTGTAACCCGTATGTGAAAGAACTCCTCGAAGAATTCCTTCTCGAAGTCAGCCCATGACATCTGGTTCACTGGGCGCTTCGTTCTGATTCTTTCCCACCACATGCGTGCGTCTCCTGTCAGGCAGAAGGAGGCACACTTCACCTTCTCGTGTTCTGGCCAGTCCAGAAGCTCCATCGTGCTCTCCAGTGTTTTGAACCAGGCTTGTGCATCCCATGGTTCACTAGTGCCTGAGAAGTTCTCTGGCTTGACTCGCTGCCACTGGATCAGATAGGCTTCCTTTCTTGGCTCAGCTGCTGGGGCTCCTGGTGCTGGTGCTGGTGCTGTAGGCTGAGCTGGTGGAACCTCTAAGACTACCGGAGTCGTCAAATTCGGTTCTGGGGTGACTGTGGGGGTATTCTGCTGATTAGCCTTTAAGGTGGCTATTTCCTGTTGCTGTTCAGCTAGCTGCTGCTGTAACTGAGCCACTAATGCTGTAAGGTCTGGAGGAGGCACTGAACTGCCTGCCTCTTGCTGGGGCTCAGTAGCTAGTGCCCTTCTAGCTGGGCGTCCTCGTGCCATTTCTAAAGACATAGAGAACATAACATAACTAAGGTAATTACAATTATAACTACTGATATCATGTTTAAAACTATCACATACTAACAAGCAGTAGGCATATAAACTTGAACTGTAATAACAAAACAAGGAGCATAAATAAAGTAGAGGTATTCTTACTTGGAAGCTGCAGGTTCAATGCTGATGTGTGTGTAGGAAGTATGGAACACTGCTCTGATACCACTCTGTAACGACCAACCTTCTGGGTACTGGCTGTAAGGCCGGTCGCTACAATTATGCTAAGCTATACTGTACGGAAAGCTGGGCTAATTAAAATTTTACTCAACTAAGGACGGATACAATTGGTAAGAAAGGTCTAAAGACCTTTCTTTGCTGGTGTACACATGCTAAGGAGGGGACACTGGACATCCCAACTGAACTAGGGACTAGAACTAAACTTCCCAACTACCTACCGACCAGCCGATCGATCCACAGATCGATCGGAGCTGCGGTCGTTCTGTTCCCAACTAGATCGGTCGGCTGACCGATCCAGGTGTGGCTGGATCGGTCGGCAGACCGATCCAAGTATGTCTGGATCGGTCGGCAGACCGATCCAAGTATGTCTGGATCGGTCGGCTGACCGATCCAGGCACCTGAAGCTCTCCTGGAACGCTACTGTATCGTGCTGGATCGGTCGGCTGACCGATCCAGTGGCACTGCCCAGGCTCTGATCGGTCTGGAGACCGATCAGAGTTCTGATTTCGCCCGGGGACTCTGATTTCAGCACTTTGGCGTGCCAAAACCTCACACAACAATTCTAACAAGGCTAGGAAACACTCTAACAATGGCAACTAACATTCTCACATCATAAGAGAAGGGTTCTAAGCATAATAGAGTGCATAGCTAACTAATTCATAGTGATTAACAACTAGAGTGCAAATAACAAAATACTGTAAAGTTCTGATGCTTAAGTAAAACTTGCTAAAATCCCTTAGAATCTTTTATTCCAGTTCCTGCCACACACATCTTGATCTGCATTGACCTCCAGCCTCCGCTACTGGTCCACTTTTCCTTTACCTTTATCTGCAGTATAAGAAAAGTAGTATCTATAAGCTAAAAAGCTTAGTAAGAAACCATCTACCTTACAAAAATATGCAACGATGCAAATATGATTTTAAATCATGCTGTTTAAAACATATGCTGGATATACTGAATAAACTAAGCATGGCATGGCATATAAGCATACAATCATGGCATATCTAAAGCTGAGCATAAAGTCATCATGCATATTCACAGGGAAAAACTAAGCTGATACTAAGAACAGAGCTATGCTAATACTGAGCTACTGCTAAAACTGTACTGAATTCACGAACTACTTTATGAAAGGTTGAAAACCATATACATATAATAAGTGAAAATACTAAACATGCTGCTGATGGGCCCGACAACTGTACGTGCTATGCGCGCATCTCTAACTAGACCCGGGGTTGCAAGTCCCAAATTTAGTAGAGCTACTAGGTTATCTAAACCTAGGGACCGACTATGGGAGCCCATCCCAATGGATATCTAATCCAGTACAGTGCCAACTGAAAAGCAAAATACTGAGTATAGCTAAACTGTTCTAAATTGCTGTTTCTAGGTTATCTGAACCTAGAGCTAGGTTGTCTGAACCTAGAGGCAACTGTGGGAGCCCACCCATTGGACCGTAGTCCCATATAAGCTAGAATAAACTGATTTACTAATTTAGATGCTTCTAATGCATTCAACTGTGCTAATAAAAATGCCTAAGTTGCATTCTTTTCTAAGCTGGTTATTTAATCGAACACCTAGTGTGCTTTAACTCCCCTCTCTATTAGGGAGACTACCTTTAACCACCCAACAACATCTAAACCTCCAACTGAAGGAGAAAAGACGTGTCCGGCCCATCTAAAGGTACTCACTAAAATCCCTAAACCTGCGAGGAGGGTTAAATACACCCTACGTGTCGAAAACATACGCATATAACTAAACTAATGCACAGAAAATCAAACGGTAGCTATTATACTGCAGGTGAGGGGTTTCTTACCTCCTGTTCGTAATTTCTTATGATTCTATTCGCTAGAATTCCGGTGGAGATGATCTTCTCGACGATCTGCTCGCGTCTTCGCGTTCCTCTCGCAGAGAAGAACCTTTTTCATCTTGGAGTCGTCGCCGGAAGATGTTCCTGTAACACCCCTAGAAAGCCTAGATAAGAAAGTAAGAATAATGAGAGTTTGAAGGTAGTGAAAAGAAGGTGTAAATATTCTAAGTTGAATATTAAGATGGGAAGGATTTAGATGATTAAAACTTTATGAAAGAAAATAAAGTTGAGAATATAAATCATCTATATTTATAATACATGGAATTAATGTAAACAAAAGGAATGAATAGGAGATAATATATATGTGTATGAAATATTTATGCATAATGCATAATATGGTGATATATGAATTATTATGTACAAAAGAATATCAATAATATGTTAGAAGAGAAATAGGATTGAACCTTGGACCTCTTGTAAGGAACATGTATAGGATATCAAAGGGGATAGGAGAATTATTGATAAGGAGAGAAAGGACTAAGTAGTTAAGAATAAGAAAGGATTCTTTTTACTTAAAAGGAAAAGGAAGTAAAAAGAAGTAAAAATATATATAACCAAGTTTTGATCCTTGGTTCTCTTGTGGATGCATACATATGTTAACCAAGTGTGATAGGAGAGGATATTGTAAGAGGAGAGATAGGAATTTTAATTAAAGGAAAGAAAAGAGAGAACTCAAGAAGCATTTCTCTAGAATATTCTTATCATTAAAGAGGAGAAATAAATAAGGAGGATGAATCAAGTCAAGTTTTCCTCCCCTCATTTTAGTATAAATAGGCATGGAGGGGTGGCTTCATCCTCAACTCACTCTCCTCCTCTTCTCCTAGAGGTGCCGAGACACTCCCTCTTTTCTTTCTTTCTTTTTGTTGCCGAGCAACACAAGAGGAAGAAGCCTCCTCTTCTTCCTCCTCCTCTCCACCAAAAGACCTAGCCACTTCTTCCTCCATTGGTGCCGAGCAAAGCAAGCAAGGAAGAAAGGTCCACAAGCAAGTTCTCAACTCTAGGAAACTTAAGCAAAGAAGGTAAGCTTCCCCTCACCTGTGGTACAAGGCTTCTTATGTATTTTCAGATTTTTTTTATGAGGATTTTTAAAGCTAGAAACAAATTTAAGAAAATTCGGATTCAAAAGGTTTTTTTTCAATCTAGGAATACTTGTATAAGTCCTCTCTTCATGATGATTTTTCTATGTCTTGTAAGAAAGTTTTTCCCTATGTTTTTATACACATATGATGCATGATCAGAGGAGTATTTAGCCCTAGAAATTCAACCAAAAATATTGTAAAGAGGTTAGGAAAAATTATTGTCTAACCAAACTAGTGCAAGGTTCCCTCTATGAAATGCTAAGGACCTTTCTATGGTTTTCTTGCTTGGAAATTAATTGGAACCAAAAGAAAACTCACTTGTATGCTTCGGACCAGAAAGGTTAAGGGTTAGAAAGACCTTCAAAAAAAAATTTAAATAAACATGCTCCTATGATAGGATATAAAGTTTCTTAAAGGGTGTTCACCTTGCTAGAAACTCATGAACTTTTTTTAGGGTTTTTTTTTCGGCCATGATAAAAGGGATAGCTTAGATTAGCCTAAACAAAAATATTAATATGCTCAAGACCTCTGTGATATTATGATATGAAAGTTGATTAATGCTCTCAGGTTTAATTGGAATGTAGAAAATTAGTTACATGATATAAGACATGTAAGATCACAAGAGTCCTAGCTTGTTTATGATCCAATTTTGTGTATGATGTTCTTAGTAACTTTTGCCATGATATTTACTTAGGCTTTCCATGCTTTAGGCCACTTAAGAAACCTAGCTTAAGGACTGGTAGGTTTCGGCCATGAAGGAAAATAAAAGAAAAAGGGAAAGAAACCTAGGAAATGCTATACATAATGAGAAGAAATGAAATTATGTTATGTAATATGCTATGATAGGTTATAGCATAGGAAATGCTATACATAATGAGAAGAAATGAAATTATGTTATGTAATATGCCATGATATGTTATAGCATAGGAAATGCTATACATAATGAGAAGAAATGAAATTATGTTACGTAACATGCCATGATATGTTATAGCATAGGAAATGCTATACATAATGAGAAGAAATGAAATTATGTTACGTAACATGCCATGATATGTTATAGCATAGGAAATGCTATACATAATGAGAAGAAATGAAATTATATTATGTAATATGCCATGATATGTTATAGCATAGGAAATGCTATACATAATGAAAAGAAATGAAAAAGGGAATGCATGAAAGATTGTTAGGGACATGATATGATAGTTATGCATGATAAGTTATTTTTGTATGGTTTGTACCAAGGGTGGGCTCCGTAAACGCCCCGGGGTCGATGGAGTAAGACTCGGGCCTCGTCAGTAATGGGCCTCTGAGTGCCCTAGGTCGATGGAGTAAGACTCGGGCCTCATCAGTAATGGACCTCTGAATGCCCTAGGTCGATGGAGTAAGGCTCGGGCCTAGTATGTATGCATGGTAGGGTTCAAGACTTGCTACCTTGGACCTACCTATGAAGCGCGCGCATTATGTATGTGGTACAAACCGGGATCCCCTCTAATGATGATATTAATTTCAAGTACTTATAAGTATAAGTTTTCAAATTCATGATGCATTGCCTACATATGTGCTTGAATTATCTGATGATTAGATATAATGTCATGTGATATTATGATATGAATATGAATATGATACCCTTGTATGTCATATGCTTATGATACCTCGCATGATATTGATATGCAATGATATGAATTCGGTTTTAGTGAGTAGGAAAGGAACTTACTGAGCCATGAGTGCTCATAGCTTACTTTCCTTGTACCGCAGATATGGGGGACGGATATTCGGAACGACGGAGCAGCAGGAGGAGCAGATAGTGATGTGTGTGGTGGTGGCTCGGCAAGAACGATTCGGACAAATTAATATTTTTAATTATATGATCAATATATGCACATTCGAACTAATCAGAATATGTGATATCATGCTTATTTAAGAAAAAGGAATGATTTAAAATTTTCCGCTGTTATAGTATAACTAAAGCATGTACGTAAGTAGTATAAGATCGTAGCGCCACCCTTGGGTAAGAAGGGTGGGCGTTACAGGTGGTATCAGAGCCAAGTCTTGCCAGCTCACTACACACATATCAAGCTCCTTCCTGTCGCTCCAAGTAAGTACAGTTGCTTAATTTATTTATATGCAAAAATTAGTATGATACTCTAGGATACATGAATAATAGCCTAGGAAGGATACCTTAAGTTATACCCTAGAGAAGGGTGCATGATGACAAGTATGTGTTAAAAATAGTATGATACTCTAGGATGCATGAATGGTAGCCTAGGAAGGATACCTTAAGTTATACCCTAGAAAATGGTGCATGATGATAAGTAGGTGATATTCTAGGATGCATGAATGGTAGCCTAGATACAAGAACCTTAGGCTATAACATAAGAGGAATAATGAATCTTTAAAATCTTGTAGAAATGGACTATATCCCGTTCGAATACGATCCCGAGGATGTAGAATATTTTGGCGAATACCTCGAGTTCGCGGATGAACCCGATATGCTGGAATACTTCGACAACTATGTGAGCGACTTGGAATCTCCGGAACACGGCGAGTTCGGAGAGGAAGATCTCGAGGAAATCGAGGAAGGGAATTCGGACAATAATGAAGATGAAGATTCAGAAATTATGGAATATTATGAAGGAGAGAACGAGTTTTCTGAGATGGGCGAGGATGAATTTAACCTTGCTGAATACATGGAAATGGGTTTCAACCCCAACGATATAATAGACTTCGAGTGGGGACTGAACAACCTCGAGGGGGAACTAAACGAAGACCCGATGGAACCGGACGAACATGTTGAAGAAGACGAGGGAATGGATGAAGAGACAATAATCGACCCGGAAGAGGCATCGGAGATTCAACCTCCGATAATGCCTGATCCACCCCAGAATGATCTGGGCAAGTCGATACAGGTTGGGTTGATGATGACTACTGCTATCATGTCCTTTATGGCAGGAGTAGTCACAACCTACCTGGCCTTTTAAGAGAAGAAGTTATGAACAAAAAAAAAATGTAATAAAAGCTTTTGATGAATAAAAAGAGTAGAAATGGTATCAATTTAAGCATGAGTCAAGTAAAAATGATAATACCATCGGCTAGATCTTGACGCGTATGAATGGTAAGGTAATCTAAAGATGATATGACAACCTAAGAAAGAATACCTCAACGATAACCCAAACATGGCATGAAACCTAGACATGATATGTTAAGATATTCATGCATAAATGATAACTTAGACTAATCTTATTATCATTTAGGAAAATAAGTATGACTAGAAGACGAAATGCCAGAACGGAGGAGACCGTACCTCCACCTGATTGGGCACATGTAGTTACTGAGCTACAACGACAGCTTACGGAACAGCAACAGATGATTGCTGCCATGATGAATCAACAAGGGAATCCTGCTACCCCAAATCAGAATAATACGCCAACCATACCAGTAGTTGAACCGGAGCCAGTAGCAGCACCGGTGCCACTAGTGAATCTGGCACCGGTAGTTCGTCAAGAGGCGTATCTGATCCAGTGGCAAAGACTGAGGCCAGAGAAATTCTCTGGTAATTGTGAAGCATGGGACGCACAAGCTTGGTTTAAGACAATGGAGAGCATGATAGAACTATTGGACTAGCCTGAGCATGAAAAGGTCAAATGCGTATCATTCTGTCTCACGGGAGACGCCCGAATGTGGTGGGACAGAGTGAAAGTGAAAAGACCAGTAAACCAAATGAGTTGGGCAGATTTTGAGACGGAATTCTTCGAAGAATTCTTCCACACTCGGGTGACAAGTAGGCACTATGATGAATTCACCGAATTTCGGTAAGGTGACCTAACGGTAGAAGAAGCGATGAAAAGATTCAACCGCCTGGCACGACTATGCCCGGAATTAGTTAGGATGGAGGGAGAAAGGGTCAGGCTTATGCTAAAGATGCTCGGACCCGAGATAGCACTTAATGTGGCCGGCGGAGTTAACAGGCCGCGGACCACAGAGGAGTTAATTAGCAGTGCCCTGAATACTGAACACTACCTGAAGGCACTAGGCAAGGACAAGAAGCAAGCTCAGATGGAAGAACTGGAAAATATCAAGGCCAACTGGAAAGGGAACCACGGTGGAAAGGGAAAGCGACGGAACGACACTAAGAATGGTCCGTCCAACAAGCAACTCAAGTTTTCTCAGTGCAATACATGTGGGAAGAAACATCCAGGAACATGTCGTACGAGCACTAATAAGTGTTACAACTGTGGGATAGAGGGTCATAAAGCAAAAGACTGTCGTAAGGGCAAAATTAAATGCTACGACTGTGGACTGGAAGGACATCTATCTAGAGACTGCCCTACCAAAACTAAAGCACCACAGTATGTTCTGAATCAAGGTGGTCCCGCAAGGTTACACCAACTGCAGACTTCTATTGAGGGACCTTCAATGAGTCAAGGGAGATTGGAAGCTCCACCAACGTCTAAGGAATCTGAGCAGAAATTGTCATTCTAAGTTCGGGGACGAACTTTCAATAAGTAGGGGAGATTGTAACACCCCTAGAAAGCCTAGATAAGAAAGTAAGAATAATGAGAGTTTGAAGGTAGTGAAAAGAAGGTGTAAATATTCTAAGTTGAATATTAAGATGGGAAGGATTTAGATGATTAAAACTTTATGAAAGAAAATAAAGTTGAGAATATAAATCATCTATATTTATAATACATGGAATTAATGTAAACAAAAGGAAGGAATAGGAGATAATATATATGTGTATGAAATATTTATGCATAATGCATAATATGGTGATATATGAATTATTATGTACAAAAGAATATCAATAATATGTTAGAAGAGAAATAGGATTGACCTTGGACCTCTTGTAAGGAACATGTATAGGATATCAAAGGGGATAGGAGAATTATTGATAAGGAGAGAAAGGACTAAGTAGTTAAGAATAAGAAAGGATTCTTTTTACTTAAAAGGAAAAGGAAGTAAAAAGAAGTAAAAATATACAAAACCAAGTTTTGATCATTGGTTCTCTTGTGGATGCATGCATATGTTAACCAAGTGTGATAGGAGAGGATATTGTAAGAGGAGAGATAGGAATTTTAATTAAAGGAAAGAAAAGAGAGAACTCAAGAAGCATTTCTCTAGAATATTCTTATCATTAAAGAGGAGAAATAAATAAGGAGGATGAATCAAGTCAAGTTTTCCTCCCCTAATTTTAGTATAAATAGGCATGGAGGGGTGACTTCATCCTCAACTCACTCTCCTCCTCTTCTCCTAGAGGTGCCGAGACACTCCCTCTTTTCTTTCTTTCTTTTTGTTGCCGAGCAACACAAGAGGAAGAAGCCTCCTCTTCTTCCTCCTCCTCTCCACCAAAAGACCTAGCCACTTCTTCCTCCATTGGTGCCGAGCAAAGCAAGCAAGGAAGAAAGGTCCACAAGCAAGTTCTCAACTCTAGGAAACTTAAGCAAAGAAGGTAAGCTTCCCCTCACCTGTGGTACAAGGCTTCTTATGTATTTTCAGATTTTTTTTATGAGGATTTTTAAAGCTAGAAACAAATTTAAGAAAATTCGGATTCAAAAGGGTTTTTTCAATCTAGGAATACTTGTATAAGTCCTCTCTTCATGATGATTTTTCTATGTCTTGTAAGAAAGTTTTTCCCTATGTTTTTATACACATATGATGCATGATCAGAGGAGTATTTAGCCCTAGAAATTCAACCAAAAATATTGTAAAGAGGTTAGGAAAAATTATTGTCTAACCAAACTAGTGCAAGGTTCCCTCTATGAAATGCTAAGGACCTTTCTATGGTTTTCTTGCTTGGAAATTAATTGGAACCAAAAGAAAACTCACTTGTATGCTTCGGACCAGAAAGGTTAAGGGTTAGAAAGACCTTCAAAAAAAAAAATTTAAATAAACATGCTCCTATGATAGGATATAAAGTTTCTTAAAGGGTGTTCACCTTGCTAGAAACTCATGAACTTTTTTTAGGGTTTTTTTTTCGGCCATGATAAAAGGGATAGCTTAGATTAGCCTAAACAAAAATATTAATATGCTCAAGACCTCTGTGATATTATGATATGAAAGTTGATTAATGCTCTCAGGTTTAATTGGAATGTAGAAAATTAGTTACATGATATAAGACATGTAAGATCACAAGAGTCCTAGCTTGTTTATGATCCAATTTTGTGTATGATGTTCTTAGTAACTTTTGCCATGATATTTACTTAGGCTTTCCATGCTTTAGGCCACTTAAGAAACCTAGCTTAAGGACTGGTAGGTTTCGGCCATGAAGGAAAATAAAAGAAAAAGGGAAAGAAACCTAGGAAATGCTATACATAATGAGAAGAAATGAAATTATGTTATGTAATATGCTATGATAGGTTATAGCATAGGAAATGCTATACATAATGAGAAGAAATGAAATTATGTTATGTAATATGCCATGATATGTTATAGCATAGGAAATGCTATACATAATGAGAAGAAATGAAATTATGTTACGTAACATGCCATGATATGTTATAGCATAGGAAATGATATACATAATGAGAAGAAATGAAATTATGTTACGTAACATGCCATGATATGTTATAGCATAGGAAATGCTATACATAATGAGAAGAAATGAAATTATATTATGTAATATGCCATGATATGTTATAGCATAGGAAATGCTATACATAATGAAAAGAAATGAAAAAGGGAATGCATGAAAGATTGTTAGGGACATGATATGATAGTTATGCATGATAAGTTATTTTTGTATGGTTTGTACCAAGGGTGGGCTCCGTAAACACCCCGGGGTCGATGGAGTAAGACTCGGGCCTCGCCAGTAATGGGCCTCTGAGTGCCCTAGGTCGATGGAGTAAGACTCGGGCCTCGTCAGTAATGGGCCTCTGAATGCCCTAGGTCGATGGAGTAAGACTCGGGCCTAGTATGTATGCATGGTAGGGTTCAAGACTTGCTACCTTGGACCTACCTATGAAGCGCGTGCATTATGTATGTGGTACAAACCTGGATCCCCTCTAATGATGATATTAATTTCAAGTACTTATAAGTATAAGTTTTCAAATTCATGATGCATTGCCTACATATGTGCTTAAATTATCTGATGATTAGATATAATGTCATGTGATATTATGATATGAATATGAATATGATACCCTTGTATGTCATATGCTTATGATACCTCGCATGATATTGATATGCAATGATATGAATTCGGTTTTAGTGAGTAGGAAAGGAACTTACTGAGCCATGAGTGCTCATAGCTTACTTTCCTCGTACCGCAGATATGGGGGACGGATATTCGGAATGACGGAGCAGCAGGAGGAGCAGATAGTGATGTGTGTGGTGGTGGCTCGGCAAGAACGATTCGGACAAATTAATATTTTTAATTATATGATCAATATATGCATATTCGAACTAATCAGAATATGTGATATCATGCTTATTTAAGAAAAAGGAATGATTTAAAATTTTCCGCTGTTATAGTATAACTAAAGCATGTACGTAAGTAGTATAAGATCGTAGCGCCGCCCTTGGGTAAGAAGGGTGGGCGTTACAGTTCCCTTGACCCTTGGCTTGGTGTGCCGTGCGTGAGGAAGAGGAGAAGAAGGGAGAGGCGGCGGTGGTGTTGGGTCTCGGTGGAAAAGATGTTGCCGAACCAAGTTCTCCAAATCAACCAACCCCAACTTAACCTTCCTATTTATACTAAGTAATTAATTCGGCCAAACCAATTATAAATATAATTGATTCCCTTTCCTTTCACCACGGCCCTGCTGGTTTCAACTGGTTACTAACATTATCCCTAAGCCATAGGCCTCGGGTTCGATCCCCGCCTAAGATATTTTACGGTTCTAATTATTTTTGCTGCTTCCGCTACTCGGAAAATTCCGGAAAAATATCTAAAAATTTTATAAAAATCATAGAGTATTTATAATGCAGTTTCAAGAATTTTCGGGCGTTACATGTATCCCTCATCCCTCATATCTTCATCCGCTTCTCATATTTTCACTATGTGTATTTTTTTGATAGACTTTTCCATTGTTTACTTCAACAATTATTAATTAAGAAGTAATATATGATAATTATTTGGGTAATAAAATTGACGAAGTAAATATCATTTTATACTATGTAGGTTAAAAAATACAAGCCTCACTTCTAATTTTAAGTAACATTTTACTTTGTAATATTTTTGTCATAAAGTATTAAGTCACAAAATAAAATTTATAATTTCTAAGTGCTAAAGTAATAAGTTTGAACCAGTTAAAATACTAAGTCTTTGGCGAGGAGAATGACGAGAGGAAATGTTTATTTTATAAAAATAAAATTGAAAGAAAGAATGACGTGGATTTGAAAAAGTTGTATTTTAAAAAAAAGTTATGCAGACTCACTACGAGGATTGTCTGCAATGTTCTGTAGCAAAATGTTCGTTAACAATTTTGTATATAGTATTATTTATAAAAGTGTACAGTATATATAATATATTTCCTATAATAAAATAACTGATATATATAACAAAATTATATACTCGATAAATATTATATTTTTTCTATATATATGACAATACATAATTTAAAAGTAGATAAAAATAGTAAGCTTTCTAAAATTGTATGACCACTTTGCCACTAATTATAGGATCGGTTATGTTTTTTGTTATATTTTCTTTTAATTATACTCTCCTATTTTCACTTCTCGGAACAATATATATTCTCATCCTGCACCACTATTATAATTACACAATCAATACAAAATACAAAAAACTCAAAAGTTAATTAGTACTAAATAATGTCTCGAGTTTCAATTCTTTGTGTATTTTTATTGTTTACAACTATATGCTTTGCAAGTAAGTAAACACCATTTAAATATTCCATGCAAATTTTTTTGAATTTATTTGTTACATATTGTTCATATATCCTAATGTTGACTATTATTTTTTGGTTAAAATTATAGATCGCTCTGATGCTACCAATTGTTGTTCGGAATATAAAAAGTGGGGTGATAGACAACAAACAAGTTGTAGCGGTGCAAGTGATACTAGTGCGTGCAACACTTGGTGTTCAAATTCATGTAGAGGAGGGGAATGTAAAGTACGAAATGGACACCAAGTTTGTCATTGTTATTGTTAATAATAGTGTAAAGATGGAGAATAAATTATATTATCCATCTTGATTGGTAAAATAAAATTTGATACTACATGTATTTTTATTTATTTAAATTGTATACATATTATAAAAATAATGTATATGTTGAAGAAAATCTTATATATATGTTGAATTATCATCGCTAGAGGGATGAATTGTCTTTTACATTTTCTTTGACTATTTAACACATGAACAATTTTAACAATTTAAATAGACATAAATAAAATAAGTAGTGTACAAATGAATGGAACAATACAATATATTAACTTGATTTGATACACAAGGCCCAACTCCACGACCTACAACTCTTAGGTGGATGATCCCTGATGATACTTTTTATTTTCTCCTTTCTAGACACCTTGTGGACACCCTAAGTTCCTCTGTACGGAACCTAATGTCAGTGTTAGAGGTGCTAGAGGAAACAGGCTCAGTTGCTCTTCTCTTAATCCTACCAACATAAATAAATGATTTATTTTTACCATAATAATGACAAGTTGAGTTTAGGGTGTTAACAAAACATTTTTTGGACAACTAAAATAGGAAATAATTACCTAGGCTATGCAAGACTAGACCGAAATCAAAAATGGGGAAAAAATAGCTTGAAAAGAAGCTTTGGAGGTGCTTGGAGCTGAAGCCTCGGGCCCCCCTTCTAAAATTGTCACGCCCCAGAGGAGTCCCTGTCTGAAGAAATTTCGGCAGCACTACAGACATAATATACATCAGCCACATGCGGCTGGAATATATACACAACCACGCAGTTAATAATCTCAGCCTACACGGCTGGACAAACATATCTACAACCACGCAGTTATATATATATTTCTATCAGCTCACTCGGCTGAAACTAAAACCAACACAGTGAAAAATACATAAAGACAAGCCCATACAGCGAAAAACACACTGCTAGCCGGCTAGGCTTACACTACACAACAACACAACACCCCGGAAACAAAACCGGAACACACAAAGCCAAATACACGCATCTCATATACCAAGATAAAACAAACAAAAAGGTGGAGATATGTCTTCTGATGTGATGTGGGGACCAGCAGACAGGATGCTCCAAGCGACACCATAAATAACCTGGTACCTGAAAAAGATAGTGTCAACGGGGGTGAGTTCAACAACTCAGCGAATACTAATGGACATGAGTAGTAAGATATATCTAATAGCAACAAACATAGAATACAACTTCCTAATCATATATAGGGAATATGCAAAACTGAAAGGTAACTGAGGAAGCTGTACTCACCAGGAACTCCTATCCAGACAAAAGGGTCGTCAAACCGAAAGTGTTAATAATCCTGTATGCAGGTCAAAGGTATGCATCCAACCAAAATGCAGCAACCAAATGCAGCAAACACAATCACAAGAAATAAATGCATCAATGCATATGATGCTAATGATGCGTCCTGGTCACCCCTGACGCCAGTCAGTCATCTCACACAAATGGCGAGACCGAGTGGGTAGGGCTGTGACAACCATGCACTCTGTCGTCACTGCTCCTGATAAGTGACCGAGTGGACGGGATGCTGTCGGAGTACTCCTATCCTCTTACCCCAAATCATAAATGGGGGAGCTCAATGCTCTCATCTCCCGGTACACGAGGACGGGGAGGTATCTCTGCCGGCTACCATGCTGAGCCACCTGATCAACGGAGCCAAACAGAGTCCACCATCTGCCGGCTACCACGCTGCTACTCAAAATGCCAGCGGAGCCAAACAGCAGAACCGCCACACACCTGCCTGATATACCACTAATCCAAGAGTGGTGGTGTGTGCAGTACATGTAACTGGCGATGTGCTCAACCATAGTGGAGGCGACAATCGCACAGCATGCAATCATGATGCATGATACTAAGCATAGCCATAAAATGATCAGCATAACCATATCCATATATATATATATATATATATATATATATATATATATATATATATATATAATATGGGTACCACAGTATCAGTAAGTCAAATCCATGGATCTAGGGTATACAGGTCCTCTATGGTATAACAACTTAGATCCTGAACATATCCCCCTCCATAACATAGGTACCAACAATATGCACAGACCAAAGAAAAAGGGTCGAGGTACACCAATCAGATATGATAAACAAATATAGGTACACAAGCCAAGTATGGTATAAAAACCTAGGTATCAGATAATCTAGATACACATGCCAGAAATAAAATCCAGAACCTAGTCCTAACCTCAGTAAAGCATGGTATGCCACTTACTCTAGGAACTAAGGTACTCATGGCAATAATCACGAGGTATAAACATGGATACCTAACAAGCGACAAAACAGAACATGCTATGGATATTAAACTGACATACCAAAGACAATCATGATTATTGCATGTAGATATAAAATACTATGCATATCCAATTGACAATATCATAAAAGATAAGTCAAGAGGTACCCGCCTCCAATCGCAAAGTCCAAATCCAATCAAATCCAATGTCGAGATGCTCTTCTCGTGTCAAGGTCCTGTAATACATGATATACAGATTTAGCTAATTACATATAAATTAATTAGCTAAATTAAACCCTCAAACCTATTTAGGATAATCATAATCGAATACGACTATTGATTAACCTCCTATTTATCAACCTACTACAACAAACAACCTATCTGTGGCAGCACGCCAACATAATGATCAATCAACCCCATTTATCAACTTGGTGTAATACCTTTACATTAAATCTCAAACTTCTACAACTTTATCAAGCTTTAACACATCGTCCCCAAAATCCCTTACTCAGTTTATTTCAATACTTCACATATACATCACAGAACCAACTACAATAACTGTAAAATTACTCCTTCAAGTTTAATCACTTTATTCTTTCACGCTCTCCATCAATTAATCTTACTAGTTTTCAATTACTAGAGTGTAATCTAAATCCTCAATCAATGAACACACTTAGCATTCAAACCTCAACAAACTTATAAATAAAAAATCGTAATGCCTTACCCAATCCTTGTGCCGGCACTAGGGCTGAGGAGGAGCGGCAACTGGCACTGCTCAGGGATCGGAGGAAGGACTCGGACAGTGTTCTCAGCCATCACTCCCGGCGTCACTTGTCCTCCGGAGAGGAAAACGATGGTCGAGACAGAAAGGGGGCAGTCCTTTGGAGGGCTCGATCGGTGATAGTGCTAGTGTAAAATACCGAAAAATGGCGAATAGTAATAAGGGAATTTTCTAAAATTTTTAGAAATTTTCTGGGAATTTTTCAGAGCTCGTACACTGGGTTTTGAGGGGGCGAATTTATGGGTACTGATAAAACCTATTTTGGATAACCGTTTAAGTGAGGAAATGTTTTATTTATAAATACATTTCCTTTTTCATTTTCTTTTTCCCCCGCCCTAAACGCTGTTTCCTTCCCTCGACCCGCGCCTCCTCCTCTCTCTATTTCCTCCGACCCGTGCCCTAATCTTCTAGCACCGGCGGTTTCCTTCTCCTCTGTCCCTGCCCAAGCGTCGGCGAGCACGAGCCACCATCGGCCGAGCCGCTTCTCTGCCCTAGCGTTGTCCTCCTCCCTCCTGTCTTTGCCCGACGACGCCACCGTGCCCTAGTCTCCCGTGACACCAAAACCTTTCCTCTTTCTTTTCTGCCCGGCGCTGTCGGAGCCCTAGCCATCTTTCCGATCACCTTCAGCCACTTTCTTTGGATCGTCTCCCTTGTGTGAGGGATCTTCGGCCGGAAGAGGGAAAAACCCAAGCCGCTCTTCTACCCGTGCCCTATTTCTTCTCCCCGTTGCCTCCTCTCGGTGTCTATCCAGCCACCGCAGCCAATTGCTGCTCAATTTCAAGACACCGACACCCCACTCCTATGCGTTGCTGCATCTCCTCCTTCATGATCCATCGTCGCCCGATTTCGCCGCACCTTTGCTCGGCATCGCCGCACGATCGGGTTGATGCCACGCTATTTCCACTCTCCTCTGCCTTGGGATGGCACCGTAGCAATATTTGGATTTCCTCATAGAGGAAGATACAGATCTGGCTAAGAGGTAAGTAATGCTTAGTGTTTGATTGGCTGAGGTTTCACTTCATTCTCTGTATTGAGATGCTTAGATGTAATGCTATTTGTTTGTATTTTGATTAGGAATGTTTTGATTTGGAGGGTTGTACAGTCACCTAGTTTCGACCATCTTGCTCCTATAATGAACATCCCCGGCTGTGAGTCAAAGGAGGAGCAATTTGAAATGATGTAAGTTGTATATGGAGATTGGTTTGTATTTTATGATGGATTGGTTAATTTCGGTTGATGGTGTTAGGTTGATATAGCTTTGTATCAGTTTCTGATTGAGACTTTAATCCGTTCTATCTTGGTTAATGAGTAATTAGTTGTGTTGATTAGATTATCAGATGTGGTAGTTAGCAATTAATTTTGTGGAACAATTATGCATGTTTGATTCATAATGGAATAAAACTTAATTGGATAAGTTGGATTCTAGGTTAGGTTTATGTGATTTTTGATTAGGGTTTTGCCCTAATCTAGTGTAGGGGATTTTTAATTAGCTATTTATAGGAGTGTAGCTAAATAAAAAGATTTATTTGTTTGACATAGGACTTTGACGCGAGACGAGTATCTCGACGTCGTATTCGGACCAGATTGGACTTTTCGATTGGAGGCTGGTACTTTTGACTTATGTCATTTGATATACATAGTAGTGAATTTAACAAGTTGCATTAATTATGTTCCTTATTTGTTTCGGTTAGTCACTATCCAATACCTGTTATATGATTGATTGATTGCTTGTTTTGCATCTCATGTATACTTTACCTGTTTATACATGTTTATAGGGGTAGTGATATACCATACTTTACCATGTTCAGGACCTAGGTTTGATACCTTCAGTGTACATTTGATTTGATTCGTTGACTTATGGTGCACTTTTATATATATATGGATTAGCTCAGGATATTTTGGTGGTTAGTGTCATGCACCATTTGCATGATTGCATGCTGTGCGATAGTCCACTCCATTATTGTTGAGCACATCGCCAGTTACATGGATCTGCACACACCACCACTCATGGGTTAGTGGTCGATTCAGGTAGTGTGTGTTGCAGCAGGGACTTTGTTTGGCTCCGTTGGTCCGTTCATGGGTAGTGTGACACAACGTGGTAGCCGGCAGGGATTCCTCCCCGTCATCGTGTACCGGGAGTTGAGAGCATTGCGCTCCCCCATTTATGATTTGGGGTAGGAGGATAGGTGTACTCCGACAACTTCCCGTCCACTCGGTCACTCATCAGGAGCAGTGACGACAGAGTGCACGGTTGTTACAACCCTACCCACTCGACCTCACTATTGTGTGTGAGATGGTTGACTGGTGTCAGGGGTGACCAGGACGCATCATTGACATCATAAGCATGATGCATTTATTGCTTGTGTTTGTGTTTGCTGCATTTATATGCTGCATATTATTTGGATACCTATGTTTGACATGCATACATGATTTCTATACCACTCGGACTGTTTGTCCTTATACCCAGGTCCTAGTTAGTACAGTTTCTCTCCTATTTATTTCAGTTGCATTTTTATCTTTCTTATATCAGGAGACTGTACGCATGATTAGTGCTAGATGTTATTTCCCTACTTTGCATATCAGTTGTACCTGTTGAGTGTTGGACTCACCCCGCCTCCATTATTGTTATTTTTCAGGTTGATGCTATCAGGAGAGAGTTCCAGTTGCTAGTCCCTGCAGATCTCAAAGATATTGTTGGTCTTTTGGTTTTCTTACTTAGATTATGCTAAACTTGTTCTAGTTGATGGTATAGACATTGTATGGATTTTGTGATGTCGATGGATTTTTATTCGATATGTTTTACTACATGCCTGCCTGGACGACAGAAGAGGTGAGTTTGTCGGATTTGTATTTTATGGGTGTAGTGGAGTAGGGTTGGTTTCGAGTCGTGGTATTACTGTTTTGTTTACTTATATATAAACTGCGTGGATGTTTGTGTGGTTGTATTTTATTATTTTTATTATTCCAGCCGCCTGTGGCTGAGGTATATGAGGATGTAGAAAAGTTTCAGATTGTCCGCCGTACAGAGGAGATGCTGCCGAAATTTCTTCGGACAGGGACAATTTATTTGGTATCAGAGCGCGGTTTTACGATCTTTGTTTTCGTATTTTGGATATTTGGGATAACCTGATACCAATTTATTTGGTATCAGAGCGCCAAGTTTGGCGATACTTGTTGTTTTTCGTGTTACAGATTTTTGAGATTTAATTGATACCAATTTATTGGTATCAGAGCGGGTTATGTTACCTACTTTTAGTGTTCTAGATATTTGGGTTAGCCCAAGTTTGCGAGTCAAACTGGGTAGTTATTTTGGATTGCACGGATTTTCCATTATGTATATGTTATGGATTTCCGTTTCGGATTTATATGGATTTTCGGTGATTTTCATGTTCGGAATTTTGAGGTCAGAAGTTGGGGACTGGACAGCGATAGAAAATCACCAGACGGCATATAGATATGATATTTAATTTTATAGTTTATGACATGTATTAGCATTCTTTATTTAGTACTTGTCTGGTTGTTATAACACATATTACATGTGATGGGTTAGCCATTGAGCATGGTTGACCTTAATAGAGATCAAGGATTATAGTCTCTGGTGATTTTTCTTATCATACCATCAGTAGTTTTAGCTTCTGCTACTACTAGTAGGAGATGGAGGCACATACCAGCCTCTGCTATTGTTAGCTGGGTAATGGATGATACCTACATATTCCCGTGGATTTAGCCAGTAGAGTTTTTATACTCATATCTTTTGGATATTAGCGTACTCGATACAATGAAAATTGGTCATTGGGGAGTTATCATGTTTGATCATTGTTGAGAATGGTTTGATGTTGAGGGATATTGTGAGATCAGATATTGTGATATGTTGATTTCTAATGATTTCTGAAAGTAGATGTTTTGTGGTTGTCTGAGGATCTATTACTAGATAGTTGTTTTGATGATCTATTAGTGGATAACTATTTTGATGATCTATTATTTGGGTTGTCGTTGATGGTGACATAGTGAGTGTCATATATGATATTCACGGGTTTGATGATTATAGTTGGTGATCAGATTATTAATCGGGTGCTAGAGAGTTTACGGTTGAGTGTGCCATGAGATTTTAATATATCTGGTTAGTTGTGGTTAATTAACAGGATGATAAAATTGATATTTGCTTCCTCTGATATTGGACTATGTGGATAAATAATGATTCGATGTTTTGAATGCTAACTTGCTCTCATGTGGAGTAGAGACTGATTCATCTGATATTATGTAGGTTGATATTTTTGAGGATAAAAATGAGTGTCTTGATGATCTTGAATTCTGACTTTATCTTTTGGGTCATACACATTTATACATATGATTATTGTGGGTTTTTAGTAGATTATACCCGAGTGGTTAGATATACATGTCTGATTGTTTATTGGAGGTATTTTGTCAATTAAAAACTATGTTGTGAAATGTGTACATATGTTTGAGTGTTTTATTGGATGTATCTTGTCGATTTAATCTGAGTTGAGATATGTGCAGATGTGTTCGGTGTAATATTTAAGGTATCTTGTTTATTATATGATTGTTCTGAGTGTATACTCGTGTCGATTTTGATTTGTTGGAAGTATTACATTCATTATACTTGATCCTGTCCGAAAGCTGAATCAACGGACGCTGGGCACGTGACGCTCTCCAAACAGCTGACGTAGATCTCCTGACTGTTTGCACGGGCCTCCGGTGAACCTGCACAGAAGTCGAGCCGGGAAGGGGTTCCCGGCGACGACCCTCCGACGCTCAAGTCAGGAAAAGCTCGACAGCGAAGAAGTGGCTCCAAAAATCGTAGAACGTGTACCTCCGGTGAAGGGTGAGGGCCTTTATATAGGGCTGTGGAGAAGCGAGTGCACACATACCGAGGTGTACACGTGTCCTTCCCCATACCGTAGTGTGGGCTCGTCAGAGGAGCTTACCTGACACCATACTGCCACAGTTTGAGCACGTCTCTGATGGGACAGTGGATCCTTCTGTCATAGGATTTTGAGTATGGCCTGAACGCAGATCATGCCCGCTGTCAGAAAAAGATGTCCCTTGTCCTTTTTCCCTTACTCCCTACCGGGCGTCCGGCCGACCAGCCTCTGCCTAACGTCCGGCCGGACATATATAATGGTCTACTTGGGAGATTCTCGGCAATGTGCTTTGTGGAGACTGTTAGCAGTATGTTACCTTGTGTCTTCGGCCGAGCACGCCATCCGCTCGGCCCTATAATCATGTTCAACGTGCGCCGGAACCCCGACTCCCGCCGGGGCGCATTTTGCCATCAGTCGGACACCGGTCGGCCGGCCGGGCGGTCGGCCAACCCTTCTCCGGTCGGCCAATTGATCCAACCTCTTCTCGGGTGTTCGGTCGGTTCATCCTTCTCCTATCGACCACCTGGCCCTTTGACTTCCACGTGGCGTTGACTCCCCAGAGCGGGGGTCCCCTGTTCTTACCGTCGGATCACTTGCCTCCCCTTCAAGTCTAGTCTAAGGAGGCAATTAGTCCGACTGACTTGACTGTGAGTTTAGTCGGTCGGCTCCTTCATGCCATTATCGTCCGCTCAGCCTTACGCAGGCATGGCCATAAGGTTAGTCAATAGCGAAATTCCGCGGATCTTCTCGTAACCTGCGCCAATCCTTGACATTAAGGCTGAGCATGCGTTCATTAAATGCCTCGAATGGTTGAATGCCACGTGGCGCACCGTCGTCATCGTACGGCGGCGGCGTGGTGCTTTGATGGGATTGAGGCGGTTCGAAATGGATGGTGTGATGCGCGCTTTGATTCCCGTGACCTGGATCCAACGATGGAGGCCGCCCGGCCCCCGCCCTATAAAAACTTCGCTTTCTCCTCCGTCGTTTCAATTCTTCTCTCACGTGCCTCCAGTTATTCCTCGCGCTCCAAAGTTCAGGCGGTCGTGCTCTCCTGCTTCCGGCGATCCCCAGTGTTCCTCCTTCTCTCCTCCTTTTTCTTGTAAGGTTCTCCTCTTTTCTTTCTGCTCGTGCTTTCTCCGCATTTCTTTCCCCAGTTTTCGCTCCTAGGGTACTCCTTTCGCTTGCTGTCATCTTTCTTCTGCATTTTTGGCTTTTCGAT
The DNA here is from genome assembly GCF_018446385.1 of Zingiber officinale. NCBI lineage: Eukaryota > Viridiplantae > Streptophyta > Magnoliopsida > Zingiberales > Zingiberaceae > Zingiber > Zingiber officinale. The sequence goes on along the minus strand of NC_055986.1, from coordinate 32,264,590 downwards.
TTCTTCCGATCGGACCATGGCTAGTTCTTCTCATCCTGAAGACCAGTCCCTCGGCCCTTGGTACACTACCATGCAGTCACAATTCGATCAGCGTGACTTTGATATTCTGACAGATAATTTTGAAATCCTCGGTGATTTTGAACTTCTTTTAGCCGGTCCTTCTGCTCGGTCACACAGGCCGCCGTGCGGAGCTTTCTGTGTCTTCCACGACCAGTTTACTGTCGGTCTGCGTTTCCCTGTACATCCCTTCATTATAGATGTTTGTAATTTTTTCGGTGTTCCGCTCGGCAGTCTAGTACCCAACACCTTTTGTCTTCTCTGTGGTGTTGTTGTTTTGTTCAAGATCCACAACATCCCCCTCCGACCGGAGGTCTTTTATTATTTCTATTACCCCAAGCAGTCCGAGCCGGGCACCTTCATGTTCCAAGCTCGGCCCAGCTTAGTCTTCTTTAACAAACTACCTTCTTCCAATAAACATTGGAAGGAGTATTTTTTCTATATTCGTATGCCCGATCAGGCCAATTTCCAGACCAAGTGGCAGGTCAACCTACCCCCCGCTCCTGAGCAGAAGAAATTCAAGACCCGACCGGATTACCTCCAGGCTGCAAATATGCTAGCCGGTCTGCGGCTTGACATCAATAAGCTTCTTCATGAAGGAGTGATGTACATCTTCGGCCTGAGTCCGATGCGGACTCCCCTCCCGTGCAGCTTCGGTAAGAATTTTACTTGGGAATTTGCTTTAATTGCTAACTGATTTCTTTTCTTTCCTTTGCAGTGGACATCGTCATGGAGTCGGTAATGGCCGACATTTTGAAGAGAAAGGTGGCGACGCTCGAAGCCGCGGCAGCAAAGGAGATGGAAACGCTCGGCATCCAGCCGGTCGGATCGCATGAAGGAGAAAGCGGGACTCAGGAAGAGTCGGCCGCTTAGGCTTCTCATCAGAACGTGGCAAGCGGAGCCACCCCCAGCGGAGGACCAACTGTCCCCGAGGAAGGTTCCGCTCGGGAGGAGGAGCAACCTCGAGAAAAGAGGCGCCGAGTGGAGACTCCCCTGCGATCGACTACCTCCGCGGTCCAACCATCCGAGCGGGTCACTGCAACTGCTCGAGGCAAGGCGCCAGAGGTCGAAGCCATTTCGTCGGACCGGACGCCTTCTGAGTGGGACGAGCCGGCTGCCCCAATTGAGGCTATTCCGGTCAGCACCCTTCCGCCCGCTCGTCAATCAGTCCAGCGTTCAACCATTCATTCTTAGTTTTCGGCGCCGGCTTCTGATCCTCTTCCGACCGTCGGTCGGACTACCCCCGGTCACGGCCGCACAGTACGAGTCATTCTTCATCTCCCGACTGAAGAGCTGCTGCCAGAAGCCGACCGACCCACCGCGCCCGAGCACACCATTACCTTGAAAGGGCCCCTAGCTGAGATGTGGGCCGACGCTCGGGCGCGCATCACGATGATCCCCCTCCGCAACTTGGCCAATAGCCACATGCAGGAGGCCACGGGGGTAAGTTCGTTTTTTTCGATGTTTTGCATGCATTTTTTCCCATCGGCCATTAACAACTTCTCCTTTCTTTTGTATCAGAGATGGGTGGAGGAGATAGCAGTCTCCAACTGCCTGGTGATGGTGGACGAGGCGTTAAGGCAACTAAAAGCGGTAGGCGGTCCGTCCGGCTCTCACGGCCCGTCGTACTCTGAGCTGCAGAAGGAGCTCAAGAAGACTCAAAATTTGCTCACGCCTTGGCCGAGTCCGAGCGACAAGTCAAGTCGCTTGACACAAAAATAACCCTGGCCACCACTCGAAAAAACACGGCCATCTCCGATCTGGAGAAAAAGAATGTTGAGGCTCGGGGATTGGAGCAGAAAATAAAAGAGCTGATGGAGCAGCTCGATGGAGAGAAGGCGGGTCGCTCGGCCGATGCACTCAAGCATATAGACGAGCTGAAAACTCTGCAGAAGTCCCTCGCCGCGTCCCAATTGGCCTTCAAAGAATATCAAGAGGCCGAGCTGAGTCAGGTCGCTGTCTTGAGGAAGAATTATATCCGCTCGCCCGAATTTTCGGAGAAAGTTTGTGAGCGGATGTATACCGCTTTTGACCTGGCCATGGCCGCCACGACTACCTACTTGAAGTCGAAGGGGCATCTTCCCGAGTCCGCAGTCATTCCAGCAACCGATCAGGTGGCGCTTCTTGACAACATACCGAAGGACCTCTACGATTATTTAGAGTAGAAGTTTAAATGTAATCTAGCCGCTCGGCTATGAACTACCCCTTTTTGTAATTTGGCTGCTCGGCCTTATTTTTATTAATGTAATCTCCTTTTGTTTGCCGTTTCTTTAATATAATGTCTTGAATGGAAGTTTGCCAGTGTGCTGTCCGCTCGCCTTTTATCACACCTTTAGTATTGGAAAGGGATTTTTACGAAGTATTTTGCGTAACCTTTCCGCTCGGCTAAATAGGTAACGTTCCGCTTAGATAGCAGAGGTCGTTCGCTAGATGCCGATGTACCTTTGGGTACAAGGCCGAGCGGAACGTGGAGGCAGTCGAACAATATTGAAGCTTTGATAGCAGAGATCTTTGGACGCTTATAGTCCTTATTGCCCTCTTCCGCTCGGAGGGTTTATAGACGCCGGCTCGTCGCTCGATTTTTAACATCGGAGCTCGACGACCTTCCGCTCGGAGGGTTTATAGACGCCGGCTCGTCTCTCGATTTTTAACGTCGGAGCTCAACAGTCTTCCGTTCGGAGGGTTTATAGACGTCGGCTCGTCTCTCGATTTTTAACGTCGGAGCTAGACGGTCTTCCGCTCGGAGGGTTTATAGACGCCGGCTCGTCTCTCGATTTTTAACGTCGGAGCTCGACGGTCTTCCGCTCGGAGGGTTTATAGACGCCGGCTCGTCTCTCGATTTTTAACGTCGGAGCTCGACGACCTTCCGCTCGGAGGGTTTATAGACGCCGGCTCGTCTCTCGAATTTTAATGTCAGAGCTTGACGGTCTTCCGCTCGGAGGGTTTATAGATGCCGGCTCGTCTCTCGAGTTTTAACGTCGGAGCTCGACGGTCTTCCGCTCGGAGGGTTTATAGACGCCGGCTCATCTCTCGATTTTTAACGTCAGAGCTCGACGGTCTTCCGCTCGGAGGGTTTATAGACACCGGCTCGTCTCTCGATTTTTAATGTCGGAGCTCGACGGTCTTCCGCTCGGAGGGTTTATAGACGCCGGCTCGTCTCTCGATTTTTAACGTCGGAGCTCGACGGTCTTTCGCTCGGAGGATTTATAGACGCCAGTTCGTCTCTCGATTTTTAACGTCGGAGCTCGACGATCTTCCGCTCGGAGGGTTTATAGACGCCGGCTCGTCTCTCGATTTTTAACGTCGGAGCTCGACGGTCTTCCACTCGGAGGGTTTATAGACGCCGGCTCATCTCTCGATTTTTAACGTCGGAGCTCGACGGTCTTCCGCTCGGAGGGTTTATAGACGCCGGCCCGTCTCTCGATTTTTAACGTCGGAGCTCGACGACCTTTAAGGCTAACTTTAACACTGCCGTTCGGCGAAACCATTTGCCATCCTTTATCATTTTTGCTTCCTGCATTACAAGTACATAGGCGAACAAAGTACATGTAAAATTACACCAGCGCACCTCTTACCAAGCTCGGTATGGCTGGAGATGATTAGCGCTCCATGGTCGATCCAGCTGCCGCCCGTCTTCATCCTCCAAATAATAAGCACCCGAATGGAGCTTTTCGCTGATTTTGAAGGGGCCTGCCCAAGGAGCTTCTAGCTTGCCAACGTCGCCGACCGGCTTTACCTTCTTCCAGACAAGGTCTCCGACCTGGAATGATCTGGGGATTACACGCCGATTGTAGTTTTGCTTCATTCGTTGCCGGTATGCCATCAGCCGGACGGATGCCTTGGCTCGCTCTTCTTCGACCAAATCCAGCTCCATGTTCCTCCGCTCGGCGTTGCGATCATCATAATTCTGGATCCAGACGGACTCGACGCCGACTTTGATAGGAATAACCGCTTCGCCACCATACACCAGATGAAAAGGCGTGACTCCCGTTCCTTCCTTCGGGGTTGTTCGGATGGCCCATAGGACGCCTGGCACTTCATCTACCCACCTTCCTCCCAAATGGTCGAGTCAAGCGCGCAGAATGCGAAGAATTTCCCGATTGGCTACTTCGGCTTGACCATTGCTTTGGGGGTATGCCACGGACGTAAAGTGTTGCTCGATGCCATAGCTTTTGCACCAATCTTCGAGCAACTTTCCTGTGAACTGCCGCTCGTTATCCGAAACGAGTCGACGAGGGATGCCGAATCGGCAGATGATGTGCTGCCAGATAAATTTCTTGACCATCTGCTCGGTGATCTTGGCTAGCGGCTCGGCCTCCACCCATTTGGAAAAGTAATCAACTGCCACAAGTAAAAATTTCCGCTGCCCGGTCGCCATAGGAAACGGACCCACGATATCCATTCCCCACTGGTCGAATGGACAGGATACAGTAGTCGCTTTCATTTCCTCCGTCGGTCGGTGGGAGAAGTTATGATACTTCTGGCAAGAAAGGCATGTTGCGACGGTCCAAGCGACATCAGCTTGAAGGGTCGGCCAAAAGTATCCAGCCAGCAGGATCTTCTTAGCTAATGATCGTCCGCCCGGATGCCCTCTGCATGATCCTTGGTGCACTTCTTGAAGGATGTACGCCACGTCTTTCGAACTTACGCATTTCAAAAGTGGGCGGGAGAAAGCCTTCTTGTAGAGTTGATCGCCGATGAGTGTGAACCGGCCAGCTCTCCTCCTCAGAAGCTGGGCTTCATCCCGATCGGACGGTGTAGCTCCCGAGCGGAGAAACTCCATGATGGGTGTCCTCCAGTCGCTCAGAAACGTGAGGCCCTCCATCCGGTCGACGTGCGCCACCAAAGATACTTGTTCAATTGGCTGCTGGATGGCGACCGGCGTTATTGAACTTGCGAGTTTGGCTAACTCATCGGCCGCTTGATTTTCCGCTCGGGGTATCTTCTGGACAATGACTTCTCTAAAATTAACTTTAAGCTTCTCAAAGGCTTCAGCGTAGAGTTTGAGCCGAGCGTTGTTAATTTCAAAGGTGCCAGAGAGCTGTTGAGCGGCCAGTTGCGAATCTGAGTGCAGCATCACCCGTCCAGCCCCCACGTGCCGGGCGGCCTGTAGGCCGGCTATAAGGGCTTCATATTCTGCCTCATTATTCGTAGCTCTGTTGTCAAGCCGGACGGATAGATGCATCTTTTCTTCTTGGGGAGACAACAGTAATACACCAACACCGCTTCCGAGCCGAGTCGATGATCCGTTCACAAATATCTTCCACATGGCTTCGGGCTCTGGCCTTTGTACTTCGGTGACAAAATCCGCCAAGGACTGTGCCTTTATCATCGAACGGGGCTGGTATTGAATGTCAAATTCACTTAACTCCGTTGTCCATTTGATGAGCTGCCCGCACGCTTCGGGATTCAGCAACACTCTTCCCAATGGGCTATTCGTCCGGACGATGATAGTATGAGCCAAGAAATAAGGACGGAGGCGCCGAGCAGTGAGGACCAAAGCGAAAGCCAATTTCTTGAGCCCAGTGTAGCGAGATTCAGCATCTTTTAAAATATGGCTCAGAAAATATGCAGGCTCTTCTCCATTCTCCCTTACTAGTGCTGAGCCGACTGCTTGCTCGGTTGAAGATAAGTAGATACAAAGCGGCTCACCCGCAGCATGCTTGGCTAGTACCGGGAGAGAGTTCAAATATGTCTTCAAATCTTCGAACGCCCGGTCGCATTCTTCATCCTAGTGAAACTTAGTGGCTTTGCGCAAGATTTTGAAAAAAGGTAGGCTCCGGTAGGCTATCTTAGAGATGAACCTGGACAAAGCAGTTATCCGACTGATCAAGCGCTGCACCTCCCTCAGATTTCTTGGGGGCGACATATCTTGTAATGCTTTCACCTTGTTGGGATTTGCCTCGATGCCCCGCTCGATCACTATATAGCCCAAAAATCGCCCGCCTTTTGTGCCGAACAGACACTTCTGAGGATTCAGTTTAACTCTATATTTCCGCAGCGTTCGGAAAGTTTCCTCCATGTCTTCAAAGAGATCGGCCGCTCGGACTGACTTGATGAGAATGTCGTCCACATATACTTCGAGGTTTCTCCCGATCTGCTCCTTGAACACTTTGTTCATCAAGCGCTGATAAGTAGCTCCCGCGTTTTTCAATCCGAATGGCATCACATTATAGCAATAGGTGTCGTTGGCTGTAACGAAGCTGACTTTTTCTTGATCTTCTCGGGCGAGCGGCACTTGATGATAGCCTTGGTAGGCGTCGAGCATACATATCAACTCGCAGCCAGCTGTGGAATCCACCAGTTGATCGATCCAAGGCAGGGGATAAAAGTCTTTCGGGCAAGGTTTGTTGAGATCTCGAAAATCTATGCACACCCTCCACTTGTTGCCCGGCTTGGAGACTAATACTATGTTCGCCAGCCAGCTCTGGAACTGAACCTCGCATATATGACCGGCCTCCAGGAGTTTCTCAACTTCCTCCCGGATGATGGCATTCTGCTCAGCGCTGAAATCCCTTTTTCTCTGATTCATTGGCCGAGCGTCCGGTCGGACATGTAGCTCGTGCTGCGCTATACTCGGCGAAATTCCGGGCAGCTCATGCGTCGACCAGACGAAGACATCACGGTTTCTCTAGAGGCACTTGATCACCTCCTCTTTCTTGTTGGCCTCCAGATCGGACGCAATGAAGGTCGTGGCCTCCGATCGGGTCGGGTGAATCTGCACTTCCTCTTTTTCTTCATAAATCAAAGAGGGTGGCTTTTTAGTGATAGTGTTTACCTCGATCCGAGGCGTCTTCCGAGCGGAATTAGCTTCTGCTCGGACCATCTCGACGTAGCATCACCGAGCTGCTAGTTGATCTCCCCATACTTCTCCCACTTTGTCCTCCACGGGGAACTTGATCTTCTTGTGGAATGTGGAGACTGCCGCTCGGAATTCACTGAGAGCCGGTCGTCCTAATATGACGTTGTATGCCGACGGAGAGTCCACTACGACAAAGTTTGTCGTCCGCGTCCTTCTGAGCGGCTCCTCTCCCAACGAGATAGCCAGTCGGATCTGTCCGACTGGCTGAATTTCGTTGCCCGTAAACCCATAGTGGGGGGTCATCATGGGCAGCAGCTCGGCTCGATCAATTTGTAGTTGGTCGAAGACTTTTTTGAATATGATATTGACAGAGCTCCCTGTGTCAATAAAAACATGGTGGATAGTGTAATTGGATATTACCGCTTTGATGAGGAGAGCGTCGTCATTCGGCACTTCGACTTCTTCCAAGTCTCTGGGCCCAAAGCTGATCTCGGGTCCGCTCGCCCTTTCTTGACTGCAGCCGACTGCATGGATTTGGAGCTGCCTGACGCTAGCCTTCCTTGCTCGGTTAGAGTCACCTCCGGTCGGACCACCAGCTATGATGTTGATTTCACCTCGGGAAGTGTTGTTTCTATTCTCTTCTTCCCGAGCGGACGGTCTGGGCCGCTCCCTGTACATCCAAGGATTGTCTTCACGCCTAAGAGTATGCTGCCATTCGGGAGTTTGTCTCTGTCGGCGATTAGATATAGTTCGATCGGCTCCGTGAGTTCTTTGTCGCCTGTCGGACAATGGTGATCGACGACCACCACTTCGGGGAACGGGATGGGCGATCAGGGGAAGACTCCAACAATCTCTGGTATTGTGCGTGTCCATCCAGTGGAATGAGCAGAACATGGGGGTCCACTTCTTTTTTGGCTTGGGCCGCTCTGCTGCTACTTCTTGGACATGGGACCTAGCATGGGGGGAACGGATTGCTTCGGCCCTCGGTCCTCTTGGCGGCTGATGAGCGATTTGTGACTTTCGCTCGGCGGGAGGGGCCCGCTCGGTTATAGTTTCCTTTCTTCGGGCCGCTTGAGCTTCCTTCACGTTGATGTATTCGTTGGCTCGGTGCAGCATATGATCGTAGTCTCGGGGCGGCTTCTGAACGAGCGAGCGGAAGAAATCCCCGTCCACGAGGCCTTGTGTGAAGGCATTCATCATAGTCTCCGAGGTGGCCGTAGGGATATCCATGGCCACTTTGTTGAACCGTTGTATGTAGGCTCGGAGCGATTCGCGGGCTTCTTGTTTGATGGCAAACAGACTGACACTAGTCTTCTGATAGCGCCGACTGCTTGCGAAGTGGTGAAGGAAGGCTGTGCGGAAGTCCTTGAAACTTGAGATAGATCCGTCCGGCAACCTCCGGAACCACCATTGAGCCGATCCCGAGAGGGTGGTAAGAAAAACTCGGCACTTCACTCCATCTGTGTATTGATGAAGAGTAGTTGTGTTGTCGAACTTACCCAAATGATCATCCGGGTCGGTAGTTCCATTATATTCACCGATCGCCGGGGGCACATAGTGCTTCGGCAGAGGGTCTTGTAGAATAGCCTCTGAGAATTGACGGTTGATCCGTTCGCGTGAGGCATCCGCTCGGGGGGCATTACCTTTTTTACTGTCTCGTCTTGGTACTTCATCCGAAGAAGATCCGCGATCACGGTTAATTGCTACGGCTTCAAGAGTGCGGAATAGAGCCCGATGGAATGGAACTGTGGCTGGCGGTGCATCCGCTCGGCCACCCGATGCTGATGTTGCTTGCTGCTCGGCCCGCTCGGCTTGTGACTTCTTCTTCTGTTGCTCCACAAGCTTGGTGGCTCTCGACTCGATCAGAGTGTCGAGTTCCTCCGTGGAAAGCGTCACCGTGTGCTGTCGTCCAACTTCGTCCATTGCTTCCGATTGGATGTAGGAGCGTTCCCACAGACGGCGCCAAATTGATCCTGTCCGAAAGCTGAATCAACGAACGCTGGGCACATGACGCTCTCCAAACAGCTGACGTAGATCTCCTGACTATTCGCACGGGCCTCCAGTGAACCTGCACAGAAGTCGAGCCGGGAAGGGGTTTCCGGCGACGACCCTCCGACGCTCAAGTCAGGTAAAGCTCGACAACGAAGAAGTGGCTCCAAAAATCGTAGAACGCGTACCTCCGGTGAAGGGTGAGGGCCTTTATATAGGGCTGTGGAGAAGCGAGTGCACACATACCAAGGTGTACACATGTCCTTCCCCATACCGTAGTGTGGGCTCGTCAGAGGAGCTTACCTGACACCATACTACCACAGTTTGAGCACGTCTCTGATGGGACAGCGGATCCTTTTGTCATAGGATTTTGAGTATGGCCTGAACGCAGAACATGCCTGCTGTCAGAAAAAGATGTCCCTTGTCCTTTTCCCCTTACTCCCTGCCGGGCATCCGGCCGGCCAGCCTCCGCCTAACGTCCGACCGGACATATATAATGGTCTACTTGGGAGATTCTCGGCAATGTGCTTTGTGGAGACTGTTAGCAGTATGTTACCTTGTGTCTTCGGCCGAGCCCGCCATCCGCTCGGCCCTATAATCATGTTCAACGAGCGCCGGAACACCGACTCCCGCCGGGCCGCATTTTGCCATCAGTCGGACACCGGTCGGCCGGCCGGGCGGTCGGCCAACCCTTCTCCGGTCTGCCAATTGATCCAACCTCTTCTCGGGAGTTCGGTCGGTTCATCCTTCTCCTATCGACCACCCGACCCTTTGACTTCCACGTGGCATTGACTCCCTAGAACGGGGATCCTCTGTTCTTACCGCCGAATCAATACTCTTGGCATAGGTGTATATATGTCATGTGAGTGTTGTTGAGGTGTATTGTTGATTATACCTATGTTGATATATGCACACAGGTTCGGTATGCATTGTTGGAGGTATCACGATGAATTATACCTATGTTGTGAGTATGTGTGGTGTGTCCAGATTGGAGGATTATGTCGATCATATATATGTTGTGTAAGCACGTGTGCCAGGTGTATTGTTGGTAGCCGCATGATGATTCTACTTATGTTGAATGCGGGATGTGGAGTGTCTGCATTATGTCATTTGTTGGATTACCCTGTCAACCCATATTCTTATCAGTGGGTGACTCACTACGATGTTGATAGATTTGACGATGGGTTTGATTTGTTTACTAGGTTGTTATTGCTTTGGCTGCCCACAGTGATCTGTGGTAGAGCGATCCCAGATAGTCTCTGGTTAGATAGTAAGGTGCTTTGGGCACTTAGGTTTGTTCTCCCACATATTGCAGATTGGTTGTAGGGGAGCATCGCTCCCTTATTTATTGTGGATACATATTTCAGATTATTTGTGGTGGAGAGTTGTTCCCACATATTGAGGATTTCTTATGGTAGAGCGTTGCTCCCACATATGTGGTATTTCGTGTGATGGAGCGTTGCTCTCACACTGGAGGATCTATTCTTTGGTGATGTATATCGTTAGTGATCAAATCTGTTTATTGTCGAGGATCTTATGGTTAGGAATGTTGTGATACGGACATTATGTGTCTTGGTTTTACCATTAGGGCTTACGGAGCCTTAGATATTTTCATGGACTCAATGATTTGGGTATCCCTAGGATATTGGATCAGAATTCGTTATCGTTACAGACAACGTGGTATTTTATTCCTGATCTGAGGTGTATCACATACACTATCTTTGCATAGTTCTAGAGATGTTTTGACTGAAACATTTATATGTGAAGATCAGTAGTGCGTATTTTGGTTGTCTTTTGTGAGATGTTTGAGACACACCGTCACCAGTAGGAGTATACCATGGTTCCACAGGAGATAGAGGTTGTTACCGTTGGGAGTAGATGAGTCTATAGAGAAGGCTCGCAACTTCCTTGGTTTGGCTCGATATTTCCGGAGATACGTTTAGGGTTTCTCTCGGATTGCTATGCCACTTACACGCTTGACCAGGAAAGGCGTGAAGTTCACTTGGACTGAGGATTGCGAGACCAGCTTTCAGGAGCTGAAGCGGAGGTTTTATCTTCTGGAGAGGACGGATATGTCCTCTACACCGACGCATCTATTCAAGGTTTGAGCGCTGTTTTGATGCAGCACAATATGGTAGTCTCCTATGCTTCTCGTCGGTTGAAGGAACATGAGAAGAACTACCCTGTACATGATCTGGAGCAAGTCGCCATTATTTTTGCCATGAAGATTTGGCGACATTATTTATATGGCGTTACATTTGAGATTCTCACTGACCATAAGAGTTTCAAATATCTGTTTACTTAGAAGGAACTTAATCTCCGACAGAGGAGATGTATGGAGTTCCTAAAGGATTATGATTGTACGATTAGCTATCACCCGGGGAGAGCTAATGTGGTTGCCGATGCGCTTAGCAGGAATTCCGGAGGGATTTTAGCTTGCCACCGAGTTATGGTCACTGACTTGATTTAAGGTTCATCCGATTTGGGCCTTGAGGGGTAAGGACAGACAGAGCAGGGTACTCTGGTTACCATGGTTGCTCAGTAGTTGATCAGGACGAGGATACGAGAGCCCTAGGCTGTTGATCAGTATTTGTAGTTCATTAGCAGTCAGATAGCATCCGGGCAGCAGACCGAGTTTACACGAGACGAGGAGGGTATTATATATACTTCCGAGGCAGATTGTGTGTACCTCAGTCTCATCCGGTCTTACAGGAGCTACTTCAGGAAGCTCATCGCTCTCGATTGGCGATCCATCCAGGCGGGACCCGCATGTATCGAGATTTGAGGTGTTTCTATTGGTGGAACAATATGAAGGAAGACATCGTAGATTTTGTAGCTAGATGTCTTGTCTGTCAACAAGTAAAGGCCGAGCACCAGAGACCTGCCGGCTTACTTTAGCAGATTCCTATTCCTGAGTGGAAATGAGAACACATTACTATGGACTTTGTGGTGGGATTGCCGAGGACACGACGAGGCCATGACGCGATTTAGGTAATCGTTGATCGATTAACCAAATCCGCGCACTTCTTAGCGATCCGGAGGACTGATTCCCTGGATCGATTGATAGATCTATTTTGCCAGGAGATCATCAGATCACGGGGTGTCCCGTTGACTATTATTTCGAATAGAGACCCCCGGTTCTCGTCTCATTTTTTTTTTGACAGAGTCTGCAACAGGCCTTGGGCACGCAGCTCTGTTTCAGCACAACTTTCCATCCGCAGACAGATGGACAGTAGAGTGGACCATTTAGACTCTAGAGGACGTGTTGAGGTCTTGTGTATTGGATTTTAGGGGTAGTTGGGAGGACCATTTGCCATTGGAGAGTTCGTCTACAACAATGGTTTGCATTTAGTTATCCAGATGACACCGTTTTGAAGCGTTGTATGGTAGGCCTTGTCGGACACCCACCCTCTGTGATGAGGTTGGGGAGGCCCGGTGGGTGAGACCTTATAGTGCTCAACATGAGGCAGAGTTGGTCCTTACTATCTGACGGAAGATGTCAAAGGTGCAAGACCGCCAGAAGAGATATGCTGATTGGAGACGCAGACCCTTGGAATTCTCTATTGGAGACCATGCTTTTCTGCAAGTTTCACTCACAAAAGGGGTGAAGAGATTTGACTTCAGAGGTAAGCTAGCTCCGCGATACATTGGCCCTTTCCAGATCCTGGAGAGGATAGGAGCAGTAACTTATCGTCTGCCACGACCACCGTCCCTGGTAGGCGTGCATGACGTATTCCACGTATCTATACTGAGGAGATACATACCGGACCCGACAGATGTGCTGATAGATATCTCAGTTCCATATTGTTGGGTTCTTCGAGCCGCGAAAACCGCTTTTTCGCGTCGCGGAAACCCCGAATCGCCCAAGCCACGGATCTCGTGCAAGGTAAAACCGAACGAAAATACGAGTACGAGTTTGAAAACTTTAATCTACAGTAGATCTACATAAGGATAAACCATTTATACCTTTGATGCGATGCCCTTCGCGTTCCCGCTAGTCCGACCGTCAAGCGCCGGTCCTCTAGAAGTATCCACACGGACACACTAGATGGAGATGACCAAAAACCAAGGTGTGCTAGCACCTATGTGGTTCGGCCAAGGGAGGAGAGGGAGAGGGAGAGCTTGAGAGGGAGAAGGAGGAAGATGCACACAAGTGAATGAAAAATGAATTTCATCACCCAAAAACAAAGTGGTCGGCCACTTTTCAAAATTCACATTAATTGCATTAATTGCAATTAATATGAAACCATAAAATCACATTAATTACATTAATTGCAATTAATATGAAACCATTAAGATAGTGGCTTTGTAACTTCCATGAGGTGGCATCATGATGATGTGGAACATCATTATTGGTCCACCTAATGCCAACTCACCAATGAGGTGGCAAAAGGTCAAGTCAAAATTGACCTTTGGTCTTCCTTCTCAAGTCAAGTCAAACTTGACTCAATCTCTACCATGGTGGATCTAATCCAACCATTTGATTCGAGCCAACTTAATATAATGAATCTAATTCATTAAATTAAATTGATTCAATGAGTCAAAATCTAAATTAGACTCATTTAACACATGAATCAACTTGAGTCGAACTCAAGTTAGCCCAATTAGGATTACTCTTAATCCAATTTGATTCATCAAATGAATCTAATCCTCTTGGTTCATCATATGAACCTAATCTTCACCTAATTGTCCTAAGTGTGTGACCCTATAGGTTCTTGTAACGTTGGCAATGCCCTAAACCCATTTAGGAGCATAAGTAATGAGCGGTATCTAGCAACACATCATTACTACCCAAGTTACAAGAATGTTGAGATCTGACATCACCTTGTGACTACCAATTGTGACTACTCACAAAATAATGACAAGTGTCCTTCTATCCTAGACATCTAGATTGATCAATGTGAGGCATAGACTGTGTCATCCTCTAATCAATCTAAATCTTGAACTCCAAGTAGACTCACTCGATCAAATGAGCTCAACATCTAATGTTGACTCATTTGGGCATGACCATGCACTTAGTGGTCTCACTCTATCAAGAATACCGATGTCGCTCCCGTCATATGGGAGGGATAGATCCCATCTACATCACTCACATCCCTCTACATAATTCGTTATATACCCAGTAATCGCCTTTATAGTCCACCCAGTTACGGGTGACGTTTGACGAAACTAAAGTACATAACTCCTTATGTAGGGATCCATGGTGACTTCAGGTCTAAGGACTAATAGTCATACTAATAGCCACATGAGAAAGTATATGACACTCATATAACGATCCATGATACTTTCTCATGGTGGGTCATTCAGTATACATTCTCTAATGTATACCCATGTGTCAGCTTGATATCTCTATATCCATGACTTGTGAGATCAAGTCATCGAGCTGACCTACATGCTAGTCTTATTGTATTAACATTGTCCCTGAATGCTAATACTCGACTAGGAATGATTTAGAGTAGTGTTCCCTATATCATCTCACTATCGATTCAACTAATCGATTGATATAGGTATGAACCTTCTACTCAAGGACGCTATTATACTTAGTCTATTTGGCACTAATATAAATAAGTATAATAACCAAACAAAAGCCTTTATTAATATACAAGAATATGATATACATGAGTCCATACAATCATCAAATGATTGGCTCTAGGGCTCTAACTAACAATCTCCCACTAGCACTAGTGCCAATCAGTATAGGCTCTAAGGCCTAAAGACCTAGTGTGACCATCATGCTTCCTCTGTGCCAAAGCCTGTGTCAAGGGATCTGCGATGTTAGCCTCTCTGATTCTGCAAATCTTCACATCTCCTCTATCGATAATCTCTCGAATGAGATGGAAGCCGTAGTATGTGCTTGGTCCGCTGGTGTGAGGTTCCTTCGCCGTGCTATAGCTCCATTGTTGTCACAATAGAGCTCAACTGGTCGATGCTAGGAACCACCCCAAGTTCGATGATGAACTTGCGGATCAATCGCCTCCTTTCGCCTCGATGCGAAGAATATAATTGTAGAATCAGCTCATCCTCGCAACTCTTCCGCACCACCATTAATGCAAAATACGAACCCGATTGCGATCGGTAATCATCCCGATCGGTCTGGAAGCAACCCTTTACCGCTAGCTCATCATTGCCTCCATATATCAAGAAATATTCTTTAGTCCTTCGTAAGTACTTAAGAATATTCTTGACCGCTATCGAGTGACTTTCAGATCCGACTGTATCTGCTCGTCATGCTCAAAGCATACGAGACATCGGGTCACATAGCATGGCGTGCATGATCGATCCTATAGCCGAGGCATAAGGGATCTGATCCATGCGGTCTCTCTCTCTCTAGAAGAGGGACCTTGAGTCTTGAAGACTCACGCCATGTGACATCGGCAAAAATCCCTTGGAGTTCTGCATGGCAAACCAAGGAGTACCTTGTCAATATATGTACTCGACTTAGGCCAAGCAATCTCTTAGATCTATCTCTATAGATCTGTATCCCTAGAATGCGGATGCCACACCTAAGTCGCTCATTGAGAAGCAACTCCTAGCCAAGTCTTGACAGATCAAGCATAGGGATGTCCTTCCCAATGAGTAGTATGTCATCCACATATAATATGAGGAAGACAACTATGTCCCTACAACCTTCTTGTAGACACAAGGCTCATCTTCGTTCTTGATGAAACCAAACTGCTTGATCGCATCATCAAATCGAAGATTCCAGCTCCGAGAAGCTTGCTTTAACCTATGCAGCTTGCATACTCTGCTAGTATGCTGTGAATCTACAAAACCCTCAGGTTGTGTCATGTACACATCCTCGAGTAGGTTTCCATTCAGAAACGCGGTTTTGACATCCATCTGCCATATCTCATAGTCATGGTAGGCTGCAATAGCAAGCATGATCCGAATGGACTTAAACATCGATACTGGAGAAAAGGTTTCATCATAGTCAATACCATGAATCTGCTTGAAACCTTTAGCTACCAAGCGACCCTTATAGATAAGTCCATCCATGTCAGTCTTTCTCTTAAAGACCCACTTACACCCAATGAGTTTTACCCCTTCAGGTGGATCAACCAAAGTCCATACTTGGTTGGTGTACATGGATTCCATTTCGGATCTCATGGCCTCTAGCCATTTCTAGGAATTTTGTCTCATCACAGCTTCCTGATAGGTGGTAGGCTCATCCTCTATGAGCACAATGTCATCATGGTCAGACAAGAGAAATGAGTATCTCTCAGGCTGACGACGTACCCTATCAGACCTGCGAAGAGGTATGTCTACTTGAACCGGTTGTTGTTCCTCAACTCCTTGTGGAACAACATCATCCACAACACTTTGTGGTTCCAGTTCAATTTCCATCGTGGCATTAGTGCTATTGTTCGCATCTTGAACTTCTTCAAGATCGAACGCGCTCCCACTAGTCTTTCTAGAAAGACCCCAGTCTTTGCCACAACTACCTTGTGCTGACTGGGAATGTAGAAGTAATATCCCTTAGTTTCCTTGGGATATCCGATGAAATAGCACTTGTCGGATTTGGGTCCTAATTTGTCTGAGACTTGACGTCGTACGTAAGCCTCACAGCCCCAAATCCTCATGAAAGACACCTGGGCATCTCTCCCAGTCCATATCCTATATGGTGTCTTTATCACGGCCTTTGATGGAACTCGGTTGAGTATGAAAGCTGCCGTGTCTAGAGCATATCCCCATAGATATGTCAGAAGATCTGTGTGACTCATCATAGATCGTACCATATCTAATAAGGTACGATTCCTCCTTTCGGATACACCATTCCACTGTGGTGTTCCAGGAGGAGTGAGTTGAGATAAAATCCCACACTCAGCTAAGTAGTCACGAAACTCATGGCTTAAGTATTCACCACCTCGATCTGATCGAAGTACCTTAATACTCTTGCCAAGCTGGTTCTGTACTTCATTCTTGAATTCTTTGAACTTTTCAAAGGATTCAGATTTATGTGTCATCAGGTACACATAACCGTATCTACTGAAGTCATCAGTAAATGTGATGAAGTATCTATAACCTCCTCTAGCAGCGACATTGAAAGGGCCACATACATCACTATGTATGAGTCCTAACAAATCAGTCGCTCTCTCGCCGTGCCCACTAAAGGGAGTCTTGGTCATCTTGCCACGTAGGCATGACTCGCATATCTCATATGATTCAAAATCAAATGAGTCCAGCAAACCATCCTTATGGAGCTGGGATAAGCGCTTGTCATTTATATGACCTAAGTGATAGTGCCAGAGGTAAGTTTGGTTCAAGTCATTCGACTTGATCCTCTTGGTATTTATGTTATAGACAGGGCTCTCTAGGTCTAGAATGTAGAGTCCGTTTATCAGAGGTGCACTACAATAGAACATATCGTTTAAAAAGACGGAACAACATTTGTTCTTTATTATAAACGAGTATCCTCTCTTGTCCAAACAAGAAACTAATATTATGTTCTTTGTCAAGGCATGCACATAACAACAATCATCTAATTCTAGTACTAGCCCAGAGGGCAGAGATAGATGATAAGTTCCTACAGCAATAGCAGCAACTCGTGCTCCATTGCCTACTCGTAGGTCTATCTCACCCTTCGTCAATGCTCTGCTATTCCTCAGCGCTTGTACATTAGTACAAATGTGCGAAGCACATCCGGTATCTAATACCCACGATGAAGAAATAGAGAGGTTGACTTCTATAACATTTATACCTGAAGTAGAAATCTTATTTCTCTTCTTCTTAAGATCTTCCAGGTATTCTTTGGAGTTCCTCTTCCAGTGCCTTGCTTGTCCTTGATATAGGTGACAAAGATGTTCAACCATATCGTAAGCGCTCATAAACTCATGTTGCTTCTGAAGCTCAAAGTTCATGGTTGCGAGCATAAGACAAGACACATCTAATGCGTCATCTCGATGCTTCTTGTAAGCATCTCGGTCTGCTCGCGTGGCAGTGGAAGGAGGGGCCTCCGGAATGGGCTGCTCCAGAACGTACAGTTTACGTTCTTGGGTGAGAACTATTCTCAGATTCCTGTACCAGTCCAGGAAATTTGCTCCGTTGAGCTTGTCCTTCTTAAGGACAGATCGTAGAGAGAAAATGTTCGTATTTGACGTCATGGTTATCTACAACAAAAATTTGCAGAAATAAATATCATATTCTTTAAAATTCATTTAATTAGGCCTTTAATTAAATGATGCTCCCACTGAATTCTATAATTCTTGTGGGACAAGATCCACATCATACTAACCCTTGAGTTAGCTTTGGCTAATACGCCCAAGGCTTAGTATGATCGGTAGGTAACGATTACCAATTACATCTCTATGCAACTCTTGTTTATAGAATCAATATCCGCATTTATATTAAAACTCGAGTTAGCTTTGGCTAATGAGAGTTAATATAGATGTGATTTTGACCTATCTTTTCCAACCGTTGGAATAATGCCTATAGTTGACTCGATCCAACCGAGTAACTATGAATACTCAATCTAATTGAGTTTGTATTCACCCATGCGTTGATAGACGGGACCAAGATTGTCCCTCCGTACCCTACCAAGATAATATGTATTGCTCTGCTTTGGCAGATTCAACAATACATATGATCGAGGTAGTGATAGGTATCACGGCACGGTTAGGCATTTTAGAGTTGGTTCGATCTAGATCTAATCTAATCGAGAAGAATGCATCTTGTGCACGACTTAGATCTAATCTAATCGCAAGGGTGCATCATGTGCACGACTTAGATCTAATCTAATCGTTAAGGCACTAATTAATTAATTAATTATTAAACATGCATCAGATACATAATAATTAATTAATTAATCTATTTGTGATTTAGTCATGGCCCTACTACGATCTTCTCAAGCCAATGAGAAGATCGAATGGTCAACCTAGGGTCAACAGCTTCTCCAAGCTCCTCCCTTTGACCACCTTGTGTTGCTCGTGTCCGCCTCGGAACTCCCTCTCGTGTGGACCCTCCACCGCTCCAATTTGTACATTACAATTTGAAACTCGAGTTACATTCGAGTCTAAATCTAATTTAAAACAAGAATAAAAGACGAGGCACGACGCGCAGGTCGCGAATAATAAAATAAATACAACACACGAAAACACATCACGGCACGCAGGCCGTATTATGAATTACAATACAACCAATCATATTGGGCTTTGGGCCATGACTATCACAAATTAATATATATAATTCAAAATTATATATTTTTCACAATTTTCTATAATTTTAAAATTAATTTTTACAATTTTACGAGTAAAATTTCCCGGCGGTCCCGTTTAGCGGTTTCGGGCGCAATCGCGGAACGGATCCCCTTGCGGGGCCCAGGGGCATCGCCCCTACCCGCGATCTAACCATCGCGAGGGTTCCTTTGCGATCCAACAGCGCCTAAACCCGCTGTCCCAAAACGATTTGGGTCGAGACATTGCCGTTTCGGAAAAATCTTCCCGGCGGGTTCGTTTTTAGCGATTTCGGGTGCGATCGCGGAGCAAATCCCCTTGCGGGGTTAGGGGAAGTTCCCCTACCCACGATCTAACCATCGTGAGTTGCTCCTTTGCGATCTAATGGCACCCAAGCCCGCTGTCCCAAATGGATTTGGGGCAAAACGAAGCCGGTTTTGAAAGATCTTTCCGGTAGCCGAAGCCTACAAGTGCCGAGACACTTGTGCTTCGCTTCTACGGAAAAATTACCCATAAAATCATAAAAAACTAATTTTTACAGAAAATCACAGAAGGTTTTATTTTTCATAAAAATAAAAACAAACTCGTACAAGCCTTGCACGTGGCTCTGATACCACTGTTGGGTTCTTCGAGCCGCGAAAACCGCTTTTTCGCGTCGCGGAAACCCCGAATCACCCAAGCCACGGATCTCGTGCAAGGTAAAACCGAACGAAAATACGAGTACGAGTTTGAAAACTTTAATCTACAGTAGATCTACATAAGGATAAACCATTTATACCTTTGATGCGATGCCCTTCGCGTTCCCGCTCATCCAAATGATGTCGGATCTCAAGACCGTCAAGCGCCGGTCCTCTAGAAGTATCCACACGGACACACTAGATGGAGATGACCAAAAACCAAGGTGTGCTAGCACCTATGTGGTTCGGCCAAGGGAGGAGAGGGAGAGGGAGAGCTTGAGAGGGAGAAGGAGGAAGAGGCATACAAGTGAATGAAAAATGAATTTCTTCACCCAAAAACAAAGTGGCCGGCCACTTTTCAAAATTCACATTAATTGCATTAATTGCAATTAATATGAAACCATAAAATCACATTAATTGCATTAATTGCAATTAATATGAAACCATTAAGAGAGTGACTTTGTAACTTCCATGAGGTGGCACCCATGATGATGTGGAACATCATTATTGGTCCACCTAATGCCAACTCACCAATGAGGTGGCAAAAGGTCAAGTCAAAATTGACCTTTGGTCTTCCTTCTCAAGTCAAGTCAAACTTGACTCAATCTCTACCATGGTGGATCTAATCCAACCATTTGATTCGAGCCAACTTAATATAATGAATCTAATTCATTAAATTAAATTGATTCAATGAGTCAAAATCTAAATTAGACTCATTTAACACATGAATCAACTTGAGTCGAACTCAAGTTAGCCCAATTAGGATTACTCTTAATCCAATTTGATTCATCAAATGAATCTAATCCTCTTGGTTCATCATATGAACCTAATCTCCACCTAATTGTCCTAAGTGTGTGACCCTATAGGTTCTTGTAACGTTGGCAATGCCCTAAACCCATTTAGGAGCATAAGTAATGAGCGGTATCTAGCAACACATCATTACTACCCAAGTTACAAGAATGTCGAGATCCGACATCACCTTGTGACTACCAATTGTGACTACTCACAAAATAATGACAAGTGTCCTTCTATCCTAGACATCTAGATTGATCAATGTGAGGCATAGACCGTGTCATCCTCTAATCAATCTAAATCTTGAACTCCAAGTAGACTCACTCGATCAAATGAGCTCAACATCTAATGTTGACTCATTTGGGCATGGCCATGCACTTAGTGGTCTCACTCTATCAAGAATACCGATGTCGCTCCCGTCATATGGGAGGGATAGATCCCATCTACATCACTCACATCCCTCTACATAATTCGTTATATACCCAGTAATCGCCTTTATAGTCCACCCAGTTACGGGTGACGTTTGACGAAACTAAAGTACATAACTCCTTATGTAGGGATCCAAGGTGACTTCACGTCTAAGGACTAATAGTCATACTAATAGCCACATGAGAAAGTATATGACACTCATATAACGATCCATGATACTTTCTCATGGCGGGTCATTCAGTATACATTCTCTAATGTATACCCATGTGTCAGCTTGATATCTCTATATCCATGACTTGTGAGATCAAGTCATCGAGCTGACCTACATGCTAGTCTTATTGTATTAACATTGTCCCTGAATGCTAATACTCGACTAGGAATGATTTAGAGTAGTGTTCCCTATATCATCTCACTATCGATTCAACTAATCGATTGATATAGGTATGAACCTTCTACTCAAGGACGCTATTATACTTAGTCTATTTGGCACTAATATAAATAAGTATAATAACCAAACAAAAGCCTTTATTAATATACAAGAATATGATATACATGAGTCCATACAATCATCAAATGATTGGCTCTAGGGCTCTAACTAACACGTATAGCCTGACATCACTTATGAGGAGATTCTGGTACGGATTCTGGACCGGAAAGAGCGTCAGTTGTGGAACAAGATGATCCGACTGGTTAAAGTCGGATGGCAGTATCATATGGCAGTATCCGTATAGTCGTATCTATGCTGATAGAATTGTAACAACCCAAATTTCTCCCTTTTGAGTCCCAAAAGTAATTTAAAAACATTTAAAAAATGCTATAGAAAAATTCTAGAGATTTTTATAAATTTTTAGAATATTTTTATGCAATTTTTGGAGGTCGTTTGGTATTTTTACTAAACGAAGGAAGTTTTGACAAAAAAATATTCAAATCAAGATTCGAACCGTGGACCTCGGATCTGAACTGAGCTTTAACCGAATCCAGCCGGCCAACTGTTCCAGCGAGCATTACTGATTAAAGAAGGAGGAAAAATTATTTAAGCAGTGGTTAGTTAATATAAGGGGAAATAATAGAAAGAAAATCGTTGCAGCCGAGATTCGAACCCACGAGCCAAGTCCTAAGCCAATGCGCGACCGACCAAGTGTTCACGCGGGCGGATCTGTTTAGAAAAGGTAGCAAATTTATTTAAAGAAGTTAACCGAACATTGAGTTATAAGAAGAGAACTTAGGGCTTGATTAATCTCCCGTGCCCTAAATCCTTCTCTTCTCCCTCTCGTGCGCGCGGTGGCTGTTCTCGGGCGAAGACGCAGCTGGAAACTAGGGCATTGTCTTCCGGCGGCCGACTGAGGTTTTCCGAGGGGTTTTCTCCACGCCATCATCATCCTCCGTCGAGGAGGAACCGTGAGCACGAAGAGGAGGCCAAGATCTCAGCCAACCGAAACCCTAGAAGTTCTTCTCCTTCGGTTTGAATTCAGGAATCATGGTAAGTCGCTACTCACCTGCAGTAGGATAGTTCCGAGGTCTATTCCTTGTTCCTCTCCTTATTCCCGAAGCTTTGTATGAAACCCTAGGGCTTGTTTGTAGGTGAATTGATAAGCTATTTTTTATCTCTTAGCATGCCTTAAGAGTTGTATTTATTTTGTTGCTAATCTTTTTGTCAAGCCAGGACAGTCCTAATATTTAGCATACGGTTTTGGGATTCCTTGTTTCTACCGTGTATTAACAGTGGTTCTTTAGGGCTGCTATATTTTCAGTAGAGCAATATATAGAAGTTCAAGTTGTCAATCAGTTTTGTAGAGGTTTATGTTTTAAGTTTACAGCAAGTTTAATTTGGTGATTGTTGAGGTTTTGCGATTTGAACTGTGAAGCTTTGATTTCTTATGGTTTTACAATCACTGGATGGTTTCGAATTGGAACGATGAAGTTCTGTTTCTCCTTTGTGCTTCTTAATGCCATGAGTAGATAAGGTTCAGTTGGAGGTGTTACTGCAGTTTTTGCTTAATGGATTTGGCTGGTTAGTGAGTGTTTTGTTTCCTCCTAGTGGTTCCTAAAGTTTCGGACAGAGTTTAATATTTGCTAAAAAAAATAAAGGGGCACGAACAGCCCCATTTCCCTTGTGTTTACAGCAAGCATGAACAGCTCTATTGGATCTTAGGACAGCCCCCCTTTGGAGCTTATTCCAGTCCGGATTTCTTTTGTTATATACATGCATGAAAAGGAGTGAATAGCTTTTGTAGTAGTACAGATTTTTGCATTTAGGAGCAGTGCAGATTTTTGCATATTGTAGCATTGCAGATTTTGGTTTTCCATTGCTTTTGGATGTGCACGAATAGATTTCTGGATTTCCTTATTGCCATTAGTTGTGCACGAGCAGATTTAAGGTTTAGATATGCTACTTACATTCAAGTATACAGATTTGAGGTTTAGATATGCTACTTTCATTCAAAAATACAGATTTGAGGTTTAGATAAGCTACTTTCATTCAAGTATACAGATTTGAGGTTCTTTATTCTAGCATGAGGTTTAGATATGTTTTCTTGTTACACTCATTCTAGAATACAGACTTGAGTTCTAACGTGAGGTTTAGATATGTTTCCTTGCTACCATTTATGTAACGCCCGAAAATTCTCAAAAATATTATTAGAAATATCCTACGATTTTTCTGAAATTTTAGGATATTTTTATGGAATTTTTAGAGTAGCGGAAGTAGCAAAAACAAATAGAATCGTAAAAGGGTCTAGGCGAGTATTGAACCCGAGACCTATTGGGTCCTACGAATTAAGGTGAACTCTAGTAACCAAGAGAACCCAGCAGGGCCGTGCTGAAAGGAAATGGAACCAATAATATTTATATGTAAGTTGGGCCGAAATTACCACTTAATATAAATGTGGAATGATTAAGTGGGGTTGTTTTTTTAACGCAACTTCTCCTCTCCCTCACCCTAGTCACGCCGCCCCTCTCTTCTCCCGTTCCCTTCTCGGCGCCGAAGACCAAGAAGGCTAGGTTTCCGTCCCAATGGCCATAGGAGCACCTTCCGGCGATGACTCCGACACGAGGACGTTTCTCTCCGCGAGAAGAACGCATGGATGCAAGAGGATCGTCGAGAAGATCGTCTCCACCGGAAAACTAGCGACTAGATTCGTAAGAAAACTAGCGCAAGAGGTAAGAAACCCCTCACCTGCAGTATAAGAAGCTTTCGTATGATTGTGTGCCTTTAAATTAGCTATATGCAGATTTTTGTCGACATACAGGGTGTATTTAACCCTCCTCACATATTTAGGGATTAGTCGAGCATCTCTAGATAGGCCGGACACATTTTTCCCCCTTCAGTTGGAGGTGTTAGACGTTGTCGGGTGCCTAGAGGTTATCTCCCTAATAGAGAGGAGAGTTGACGTACATCAAGTGTTCGATAAAATAATTAGTATAGTTTTAGATAGTTTAACAGCTTAGTTAAATGCAACAGAAGTATTTAAGGTAACATAGTAGTCTTGCTTCAGCTTTTACAGGACTAGATGTCCAATGGGTGGGCTCCCACAGTCGCCTCTAGGTTCAGACAACCTAGTTCTAGGTTTAGACAACCTAGTAAGAGCAAGACAAGAATTATTAGCTTATGTTCAGTATTTTACTTTTAGCAGTGGCACTATACAGGATCAGATATCCATTGGGTTGGGCTCCCACAGTCGTCCCTAGGTTCAGATAACCTAATAAATCCTACTAGATTCGAAATTTGCAACCCCGAGTTTAGTTAGGGATGCGCGCATAGCAGGTACAGTTGCCGGGCCCAAACAGCAGCATGATTATTATTTTAATCTATTTATGAAAATAGTTTTCAAAACTGCACAGTTAGTTATGTGAATTCAGTACAGCTTTAGCATTGGTTTAGAATTAGCTCAGCTCAATTTGTTTGTATCAGTTTAGCTTTCTATTGATACAATATGATAGCTTATGTTAGCGCTTGTTGCCATGACTAGTTTGTTTGTATGCCATGCTATGCTTTTACATGTTCAGTATATATATTTCAAATAGCATGCTTTAAAAAAAAACATAAATTGCATCGTATGCATGTTTTAGTGAGGTAGATGGTTTCTTACTAAGCTCTCAAGCTTACAGATACTATTTTCCTTATACTGCAGATAAAGGTAAAGGAAAGATAGACTAGCGGAGTGTAATACCCACTAAGCTTGTAAGATAAATATATGAATGTGGGATTTTGCCTTAGAAAAATAATAGGAAGTGAGTTGAACCAAAAAGGAAATAAAAAGAAATAAAAAATAGGGAGAGGTCAAGGATTGAACCTTGAACCTCTTATATTATATTTCATAGAATTAATGGGTAATAACCAGTTGGGATAGGAATAATATGTTGATAGCAAAGGAGGGAAACTCATGATAAAGGTAAGAGTAAAAGCTAGCCAAAAGGAAACAAGTAAAGAGCAAGAGAAAGGCAACTTGCCTTCCTCCCTTCCTCTCCCTCTTCCTCTTTGATTTTTGCCGAAATAAAAGAGGTTAATTAAGGGGATTCATTCCCCCTTATTTCACCATGAATGATGAGGATAAATAAACAGATAAAAGTAAAAATAAAATAGAAAAAAAAGGCTAAGGGAGAAGGAAAGCAAAAACTAAGTTTGCTACCTCTTCCCCCTTGACATAAAAGGGAGCAAGAAAAGAGAAAACTATTTTTCTCTCATTTTCTCTCATTCACCCTCTCCCTCACCGAGAACACCACAGTCCCCTCTCCTCCATCTTCGGCCCCAAAGCCAAATTTTTCCCTAAGAAAGCCTAAGATACAAGGAGGACTTAGCAAAGGAATTAAGGGAAAGGAACTAGAAGAAGAGGCTACTTCTTCTTCACCATACCTTAGATCCGCAAGCGAAAAGGATGTAAGCTTCCCCTCACCTGTGGTACAAGGCTTTTATGTGCTTTTCGGATTTTATGAAGATTTTAAAACCTAGAAACAAGTTTGAGAAAATTCGGCCAAGAAGTGCTTTCAAAAATCTAATGATGTTTAAACTAGTCTTCACTACATAATAGATTTTTCTATGCTATGTAGAGAGGTTCTTCTTCATGCTTTTATACCTATATGATGCTTGATCAGAGGAGTACTGAACCCTAGAATTTCGGCCAAAAATATTCTTAAGAGGCTAGGGAAATTTATTGTTTTACCCAACTAGTACAAGGTTCTCCCTATGAAATATTAAGGATCATGTATTAGTTTTTCTTCCTTAGAAGATATTTGAAACTAAGAGAAAACCCACTCATATGATTCGGTCAAGAAAGGGTTTAGGGTTAGGAAGACCTTTAAATTTAAATAACCATGCTCATGTGATAGAATACAAAGATCTTAAAGGATTTGTATGCTTGAATATTGCTAGAATTTCATGAACTCCTTCTTAGGGTTTTTGGGCCATGATGAGATGGATAGCTTAGAAAAGCTTAAACAAAATTTTAATATGCTCAAGACCTCTGTGCTGTTTAGATATGAAGGTTGTTTAATGCCCTCATGCTTAATTAGGGTGTAGAAAAATTAGTTGCATGACATATAACATGCATGACCACAAGGGGTCCTAGCTTATTCATGAACCAATTTGTATATATGTTTCTTAGTAACTTTTTCCATGAAACTTACTTAGGTTTTTCATGCTTTAGGCCACTTAAAACCTAGCTAAAGAATGGTAGGTTTCGGCCATGAGAAAAAAATAAAAGAAGAAGAGAAAAAGAAACCTAGAAAGCCTAAGACACAATTCATATGTATACTCATTATACTTGTCTTTATACATGCTATGAAATTTGTATAAATTCTCATGCTTTTAGGCTATTTGAAGCAAGCTTATATTCTGTGAGTTTCGGCCAAGTAGGGTTTAAAAGACCTAGAGGCCTTAGAAATGAAACCAAATGTGTTAAAAGTACTTCTTATGAAAATGGGATAATGTATTGATAGTGTCACATGCTTGTATAATCTTTCCATGATCTAAATGGACCATTGTGAGTCTCGGCCATGAAGGTTTAGATGCCCTAGAAACCCTAGGACTTAAATTAAATATGCTCATGTCACTCTACATGAAATATGATAAGTAGAAAGCCAAGGTTCAATTGCTATATGTTGTTTTATGACCTAAAATGATGCTAGGGTATGTTTCGGTCATAACTATTGATAGGATAATCACAAGATACACCCTTATGCTTAATATGTATGCTTGTGATCTATGACTTATGATATGATATGCATGCTTTTATGATATGATATGCTTTGTGCTTAAAAATATGCATGCTTATGTTATGATATGTGGTTAAATTATGCATGCTTTGATGCTATGTTTAGTGCTTAAAATATGCATGCTTTCGTGATATGGTATGTGGTTAAATCATGCATGCTTGATGATATGCTTTATGCTTAAGATATGCATGTTTTATGATCTATGCCTAAGTGATGCATATTGTTATGACATGATGTATGCCTAAGTGATGCATACCTTTATGATATGATGTATGCCTAAGTGATGCATACCTTTATGACATGATGTATGCCTAAGTGATGCATACCTTTATGATATGATGTATGCCTAAGTGATGCATACTTTTATGACATGATGTATGCCTAAGTGATGCATACTTTTATGATATGATGTGTGCCTAAGTGATGCATGCTTTTATGATACATGATATGTATGACATGTACTTTACTTTATATTTGAGTGGCTTGTACCAAGGGTGGGCTCCATAAGCGCCCCGGGGACTAAGGACCTCGTTAGGGATGGGCTCCTAAGTGCCCCTAGGACTAAGGGCCTAGTATGTTTGCCTCGTAGGGTTCAAGACTTGCTATCTTGGACCTACAAGGTTGCGCGCAATATGTAAGTGGTACATAGCTGGGATCCCCCTATGTTGAGATTATTTTCTAGTATATATGTAGAAGAAAATGGTTTTAAAGATCATGAGACATACACATGTTTTTCGGATACATGTTTTCCAAAATCATATTTCATACACCTTATGATTATGCTATGTTTCATGTTATGCTCTTGATTATGATATGCCATGATAAGGTATGATTATGTTATGTTCATGCTATACCTTATAGACATGTTTCGACTATGGATATGTTGATGCTTGATATATAGATTTCGGCCATGGAAATGATGATGCCTTGATGTACATGTTTCGGCCATAGTATGATGCTTTGATATACATGTTTCGGCCATGCTTTGATATACCATGATACTTGTTTGTTATGCCATGTCTAGCTATGTTTTATGCAATGCACTATGTATATGTTTCGGCCATGGTGATGCTTGATATGCTATGACTAGTTGTGATTATATTATGATGCATGATATGCTTGAATAGAATGCTATGTTATGCCATGATTAGTTGAGATTATGACTTGTTGATGCATTCTTGATTATGTGCTGATTGTTGGTTTTAGTGAGTAGGAAAGGAACTTACTGAGCCATGAGTGCTCATAGCTTACTTTCCTTGTACCACAGATAAAGGAAAAAGCTGGATGAGTTAGAGGAGCAGCAGGAGGGGCAACGAAGATGTGTGTGGCAGTGGTTAGGCAACCAAATAAATAAGAACCTGCTTAAAGTTTCTTTAAAGAACTATGCATTGGTATTTTATGACTTGTGATACCTAAACATGTGTGGCTTGACATTATGGTTCCACTGGATTTGATGTTATGATTTTGATGCCATGTGATAGTATAGTTCAAAAGAAATTTAAAAGAAAAGTTTTATTAAAACTATAAAAATTATTTTAAGTCTTCCGCTGTTTTAAAAAGAAAAAATTTTATACGTAGAGTATCGTAGCCCCGTCCCTTAGGGTAGCAGGGAGGGCGGGCGTTACACGGAGGCTGGAGGACAATGCAACGAAGATGTGTGTGTGAAAAAGGAGTTGGAATGAAGGTCTTAGGGATTTAGCAAGTCTAACTACTAGAACGTTGTTATTTTTAGTTTTCGCATTTCAGTTTGCTTAAAAGTTATGAACTAGTGAAATATGCACCATGCCATGTTTAGAATGCTAGGTAATTGATGTTAGAATGCATTTCAGTTAGTTTAGAGTTTGTACATGTGATTTGGGCACGAACCAGTGCTGAAATCAGAGCTTTGATGCGAAATCAGAAACCCCAATCGATCAGCGGATCGATTGGGGCCCTCAATCGATCAGCGAATCGATTTGGGAACCTGGTTTCGCGAACAGTAAGCTTCTGGATCGATCAGCCGATCGATCCAGTCGCATTCTGTCGCGAACAGAGAGTTCGGGGATCGATCGTTCGATCAATCGGGAAATCACTCCCGCGAACATAGAGCTCTGGAATCGATCATTGGATCGATTGGACATACGGGATTGATCAGCCGATCGATCCAGACGCTAGCTCCCGCTTACAGTAGGGTCCTGAATCGATCACTAGATCGATTGCCCAACCTGGATCGATCAGCCGATCGATCCAAATTAGTCCCCGTGTATAGTAGCACGCTGGATCGATCCGTGGATCGATCAGAGGCCCAGTACTAGCTGAAAATACCTTAGTTCAGCTCCAGATGACAGCAAAAACCTAGAACACCCCATCTAGCATAGCCACAGCAAATTCAAGGGGTAGTTTAAACATTAAGCTCAGATAGCATAGCGATTAACAGAAGCATATTCATTAGTTCAGCAAAAATTTTAATCAGATCAGCTTTCCGCACATGAATTAGTTAGCCTAATGTAACGATCGGCCTCACAGCCTAGCCAGTAGAAGGTGGGTCGTTACAGAGTGGTATCAGAGCAGAAAGTTCCATACTTCCTACACACACATCAGCATTGAACCTGCAGCTTCCAAGTAAGAATACCTCTCACTTTGTTATGTTTATTGCTTTCATGTTTGTAGATAACTAAAGTATGCTTATCTGTGATAGTAACTAACATGATAGTATTAGCTATGTGTACGTGATGATTTAGTTATGTATGTCCTTTGTTCCTTTAGAAATGGCACGAGGATGCCCAGCTAGAAGGGCACCAGCTACTGAGCCCCAGCATGAGGCAGGCAGTTCAGTGCCTCCCACAGACCTTATAGCAGTAGTGGCTCAGTTACAGAAGCAGCTAGCAGAACAGCAACACGAGATAGCCACCTTAAAGGCTAATCAGCAGAATACTCCCACTGTAATCCCGGAACCAAACATAGCAACCCCAGTAGTTATAGAGGTTCCACCAGTCCAGCCTACAGCACCAGTAGCCCCAGCAGAGACAAAGAGAGAAACCTATCTGATCCAATGGCAGAGAGTCAAGCCCGAGAACTTCTCAGGCACCAGTGAAGCATGAGATGCTCAAGCCTGGTTCAAAACACTGGAGAGTACGATGGAGCTTCTAGATTGGCCAGAGCATGAAAAATTGAAGTGTGCCTCCTTTTGCTTGACAGGAGATGCACGTATATGATGGGAGAGAATTAGAGCGAAGCGTCCAGTGAACCAGATGACAAGGGCTGACTTCGAGAAAGAATTCTTTGAGGAGTTCTTTCACATGCGGGTCACAAACTGCCACTATGATGAGTTCACTGAGTTTCGCCAGGGCAACCTATCAGTTGAGGAAGCCGTGAAGAAATTCAACAGATTGGCTCGTCTATGCCCTGAACTAGTCAGCACAGAAAAAGAACGAGTTCGGTTGATGCTCAAGATGCTTAGGCCAAAAATAGCAATGAACGTGGCTGGCGGCGTTCATAGGCCGCAAACCTCCGAAGAACTAGTCAGCAGTGCTCTGACCACCGAGCACTACCAGAACAATATCAAGCAGCAGAAGCAAGTCCTCTCAGAGTCCAAAGGGCAAGGAGGCTCAGGTACTCAGAAGCACCAGGGCCACAGCTCCCATGGCTCTAACTAAAAAGGGAACTCCAGCAACAAACGTAAACCAGGGAGTTACCCAAAAGGAGGACCAGCTAGTAAACAGCCTAGTTATCCCAAATGTGCTACTTGTGGGAAATTTCACCCTGGAGTTTGTCGTAAGGGCACCCGAGGATGCTTTGAGTGTGGGCAGGAAGGGCATATGGCTAAGCAGTGCCCAAACAAGACTAGTCTTCCTCAACCACAGCCGATTCAGTACGGAGGCCAGCCAACTCAGTTACATCAGATGCAGGCCGCTTTAGATGGTCCACACATCAGCCAGGGCAGACTAGAAGCCCCTCCAGCTACGACCAATGCGAGGATCTACTCACTCACCAGAGAGGACGTAGCAAATGCCTCGACAGTTGTTTCAGGTCAGATTAGTATTTTACAACAAAGTACAACTGTCTTATTCGATACTGGGGCAACCCATTCTTATATATCCAGGGCATGTGCCGAGAAGTTAGCGATACCCCCAGAGGTACTCAGTAGTCAGTTTCTGACGACACTACCTTCAGGAGAAATTATGGCATCCACGCACTGGCTCAGAGCGGTGCCAGTCATTATAGCAGACAAAGAACTCTTTTGTGATCTGATAGTGCTAGATATGACTGATTATGATGTCATCTTTGGAATGGACTTCCTGATCAGATACGGTGCCTCTATAGAGTGCCGTAAACAGAAAGTTGCATTCCAACCTGAAGCAGAAGTACAGTTCGAGTACATTGGAGAACCAAAGAGAAAGGCCAAGAAGTTTATCTCAGCTCTAAAAGCACATAAGTTAATGGATTTAGGATGCACTACAACAAAAATTGCAAACGACAACGGATAATATCCGTTGTCGTAGGGTCAAAAAACCGTTGTAATTGTGGGCGTTGTAGAATGTATTGCCCTACAACAATAGTTTTGAATCCGTTGTCTTTGTAGACATTTGACAACGGTTTTTATCCGTTGTTGTTTACATGCTCAAAATTTGTTTACGAAGGATACGACAACGTTTTAAAACCGTTGTGGTAGATAATTTCGACAACAGAAATAAACCGTTGTGGTAGACTCTTTTTACAATAGATTAATTTTAAAACCGTTGTGATAGATAATTTTAATATGTTTTACAACAGATAAAATTGTTGTCTTTTATCACTTTTTATAAAAAAAAATCCGTTGTGGTTACGTACTTTTTACAATATTTCTAACCGTTGTCTTTAATATTCATGTTGTAACATGATAATAACAAACAACCAATCTTTATTTAATATAAACAAACCACCAATACAAAACTAAATATTTACTACATTCAATCCATGAAAATGTTATCTTCAAATTTCAAAATTTAACTACACACATCAAAATGAGAAAATAATAGCTATGTAATCGAAGTCCATAATATGCTAGCTAAAATCCTCTTCCCAACTGAATCTTTAAAGCCTTTTCCAGCAACTTACTGGCTGCATCTTCACGTGACCGAGTATACAAATTTCCCTTGGCAATCAAATATGCAGAATTAAGCTGTAGGAGCTGATAAAAATAAACAAATTATAAAGACATTAAAAGATAAAATATACATGTAAGCGAATAAGAATGATCTTAACCTGCTGAAACACATACGGATTGATGATACAATTAAGCTTTGCACTACTGTTGTCTTATTTGTGCAGCATGTTATTGGAAATTAGCAACTAGTATAGAAGGAAATGAAATTGCATAACATCCATAGCTATTTGGCAATTTGCAACGATCTCAATCATATAAATCATATGGTTCTTCATTGAGTTCAATTTAGCCCAGTGGCATATTCAAATCAAAGCATGATACTTTAAGGTTGGCAATGCCATAAAACTTATCCAACACACACTGAAAGGTCAAATGCAAAGTGCTAACATAACACATTCTAACACTGAGTAGAACTAATAAGATATTTCCACCCAGAACGCTAGTTATGCACTATATGTCAAATAAAAAGATAGAAGAGAACGCTTGTGTAATGGGGAAAAAAACTTCAGTTGCCCAAGTAGAAAACAATTGGATAACATGTAACAATTAATGGAGCAAGCCAATGAAGCATCAAAGAGAATAGAAGAGTTACTCATGAAGTGCTTTGGAAAGTTACAAGGATTCCAACGATTGGAACTTTACCAGACAAGAAATTTGTTGATAAATTCCTACAGTTGTTAAAAAAAATCATAGTCAAACAGTTAACTCTGCAACAACAAACTGCCTAGCCACCAATAATCACATGAAGACTCACAGAAATCATAATGGGTTCAGAGAGCCAATAGATGGAGGAATTGTGCCCCTGCGCAAATTGCTTGACAAGTCCCTACATTTCAAAAGAAAACAAGGGGATGTAAAAACTACAAGATGGTAAGGTGCACAAGTTCTCCAATCTCGGGTGGAATGTTCCCTTGAAGGTAATTAGCTCTCAGATACCTTGAAAAATAAGTAATGTGACAACTTCATGCAACAATATATAGTAAATTCTCATTGCCAATAACTATAATCGATAAAAAATATATATGAATAGAAGAAAACGCATACAATGCTGTTAGCTCAGTGCAGTTCTTTATGGAATAGGACCGTGCAAGATCAACAATTTATTCAAGTGTACAACAGAAAAGTATCCATCATTGTGTTTTAAACAAGGTTAAAGACATGCTCAAACTTAGCTCAATCATATTGATCTCTTATCACAATCATGCGAACAATGCACCGTTGTCCATTGTTAGACAGATATGTTCAACAAGTGAAATAACTATTAAAATGCCGTAATGTTCACCGAAGCCTCTGTGGTGCCGCAAGATCTACTAGCCTAAAATCCATTATAAGTTGGAAATCATTAGAAATGCTTAATCAAGGAGATGTTGTAATACCTCAGAAGCATCATCATGAAATGCTTCATCCACATTTGTAGGAGATAACAATTTTTTTCTTTCTTTCAATATTATTTTCTCGCTTTCCTTGTTAGCGTCCATCAGAGCTACTTCTAGAAGAGCTCTTGCATCTGGATCAAGTTCACTGATGAACTTTAATGGAGAAGGCCAAACAAGAGGTTCTGCTGCTGATGGGTTTAGCAAAGCTGCACAAGCTCCATGATTGTGCTTTATAGCTACAGAATAAGGTATTCGCCTATGGAATATGGATCAGCATATGTTTAATAACAGTGAAACAAAGACAGAACTTCCATGAACACAGAAATTTTAATTAGTTTGTTAGTAGAAAAGTAGAAAATTAAGAGAGAGAGACTCCTTAAATTGACTCTCCTGATGTATGGAAAATTTTGATTCATTATAATTCATCTCAACTAACAAAAGACAGCCAAAATATAAAAAGGCTAAATGCTGCCTAAAAAATTCCTAATAAGAGATTTCATGGTTGTTGGAAGATAATCACCAAAAGCCCAACTAACAAAGAATCTACACTGTCTGTTTGTTCAAGATTTCAATTGTAAAGCTAGCAGTTCCAATTTCTCCAAGAGTATAGGCAATTTGAAAAGATGAAATATGCCCACCCAGATGAATCCCTCTAGAGCCGATCGGCTCCCCATGCAAGCAATGTGCGAACAAAATCCAAACTTCCTTCGCGAGCTGCCAAATGTAGAGGAGTGCTCCCAGAATGACTGAAAAATATGGATTTTGATCTCAAAACAGAAAATTGACACATAAACATAATGGCAAATGATCGAGTATATAAATCAGTCAAAATACCCATATTCCCTAGTGGAAGAAGAAACAAGAGCCCCATGGTCTAAGAGTACACGGACACACTCAGTCCATCTTCGCCGTGCTGCAAGATGTAGAGGCGTCTCTCCCCTTTCATCCCCAACATTTACAAACCAGGCAAATCCCCTAATAACAGTATACCAAAAGGAAAATTGCAGAGCTAAGTAATTAAAACAAGGCCAAGGACCATCAATCAAAATGAATCAAGGGACTTGAAAAAAACCACACCAAGAATCAATAACCGCAGTGTAATATCCCAAAACTAATTGTTTTAAATTAAAAATAATTATTTAATTAGTGGGTATAAATAGAATGGAGTTTAACTTAAGTGGTCAGTTTTAATTATGTTAATTAAATCGGATATGGTATATCCGAACTTAAATAACTTTTATGACCTAAATATGCATAAAATTTATTTAAAAAAAAAGAAAGAAACTTGGTGATGTAAATTATAAATCTTGTATGACTTGGATGAGTGTAAAATAAATACATAAGGTTATTAAATACCAACAATATAGATAAAGGTGTAAACAATTAAAATCTAACCTAGCTAGATTATTTTTAAATAATAGTAATAATAAATAAATATGTTTTCATGAATAATTTATCAGAAATTAAGTTGATATGGATCTATGGAGTTTACTGGAATTTTTATGAATTTTTAGGGAATTATGTTAAATTTTAAGGGGTATAATTGAATAGGAGAAAGGCTGTTTAGCAATACGCCAATTAAGGTGGGAGTTAATTGATCTAATTCGCCTAGCTATAAATTCCCTAACCTAAGTTCGGCTCATTTCCTCACACCAAATCGCCGAACTCTTCGTTGCCGATCTCGGCCGCTCCGACGAAGCTTCCGCCGAGGATCGGGACTCTGGCCAAGCAGTTCCTCACGCCGGCGAGCAACGGGGGACACGACGACGAGACACAGGGGCATTCGCGCACCCTCTATTGGCGCAACCTCACGAGCTAGGGATTCGGCAGCGACGTGGGAAGGAAGAGGCAAGTTCATTCCCTTTATGAATGTGCGAGATCTGTGAGGTAAGGAGGTAGGAACTTAGGAGGGGTGGATTGTTTCTCTCAGGTATGGAGATTGGTGAAATGATTTGCGAAAGGTTTCCATTCTATAGAGCTCTGTTTGCTTGAGGTTTCGTTGAGGATTTCTTGGTTTGAATCGCAAGGTTTCTGTGTTTTGTCATAGCCTTTTGTTCTCGATGGAGATTGATTTTCCCATGGCCTATTCTGTTGTGAATCTTATGGATTTCGTCAATCTGCGAATGAAATTGTACTCGGTTCCTTCTAAGGTTTAATGTTTCGAATCGAAGGTTCTCCGAAGTGCTGATGAAATCGCCTGAGTTTTTTCCTAATTTCAATGTCTGGTTGGTGTTTTCTGTTGTTGTTGAAGCTTGATATCCACAGAGATGTTCTTAATACGAATCTTGCAATGTTTGATTTACTATGAACGAATTTTGAATCGTGTTCCACTGTGTTGTTGCGGTGGTAAGCGTCTTGCACGATGCCTGCTCGTTGATATGCTTGACTTAGAGGCTGGTTGATGGAATGTGTCATGACTTGGGATGTTTGTGGGGTTTATGCTTCGGAATTTATGATTGTCGTGAGATTTTTGTCGGATGGTGGCTTTAATCAGAATTTTCGTGTGGGTTTGGAGGTTTCATTGTAGATCTCGCTTGGTTCGCCTGATTCCCTAGTATTCGCCAGTGCATTCTGTATCGATGGAGTTCGGTTGGCAGTGGAATTGTAGGTTTGCGATTTTCGCGAGGTTCACTTGGCTATGATTGGGATTGGATTCGATTTTCTCCATGTTGTTGATGTTGCGAGTTTCTGAATGTTAGCTGCTTGATGATATGTCTAACCGAGATGTTATTTGATGGAATGAGTTGTGCTTTGAGTTTTTCGGTGGAGCTTGGACTTGGTGTTGGTTCTTGTGAGGTCTTCAAGTCGATTTTGTGGATGTTCCGTTTTCTTCTTGGGTATTTGAAAACTTCAGATGGAATTGCTGATTTATGTTTTGTTTTTGTTCCTTCTGCTGTTCCAATTGATTGTTGTTCTATTCTCCAAACTGAGGTGGTTTTGGGAATGGATAACGTTGATTGACCTTCTTGCTGTTTCCGGTTGTTATTGGAACAAGATGTGGATAGTATGAGGACTGGTCCGTGATGTTTTTATTTTTCTCCTTGAGTTGCTAGATTGGTATTTAGATTGTTACTTTTGTCATTAGCTGCTATGTTTGTTTCTATAATACTGATAATGGAATCATGGAGTCATGAATGAATCAGATGTAAGTTCTTTTAGCTTAATTCTTATATGACAGCATGCTTTAGTTGGTAACATCCAAAATACGAACTGTTATCAATTATATGGATTGTTACTGAACTGTGTACAGGATATAGTCATGAAATGGTTACAGAATTGAAGAATGAGGAATTAATTGGACTGCTAGTTATTTATCTATTGATTAGAGAACAGTTAGTTAATATGAGTAAACTCACTATGCATCTTTAAGTTATAGCTCTATCTATATCCTGTGTTGTGCAGCATATTACGAACAAATTATATTTCTCTTATATGGCTAGTAGGAATGAATATGAGCATATGGGGTGACAGTACGGGATGGGTGACCCGAGATGAGCTCCGGGGAGGGCCCATCCAAACTTTACTGATACTGGAATTTATGTTAGCTTCGGCTATATGACTGGATGCATGTTCTCTAGGAGGTACCTCTAGGTTCATGGGACTGTTGACTGGCTCTAATTGTGGTTACCGGATATGTGACATATTCACCCTATTAGCTACGTAGGAACATTGTTGCATGTTATATCTTTCTTATGTCGTACCTGGTTGTGCTATGTTTTCTTTAAAAGGCTTCTAGTTGCTATTTCCACTATCTTATGGATATCTTCATACTCATATTGGTCGGTACTTGCTTGGTCGTAGACTCACCACATTTATATTACAGGTGAGGATGACTTCCAAGATATGCTGGAAGGCCACGGACGGAGTAGACGAGGAGGCGGGATGGACGCATGGTTCTGTCCGTTGTCCGGGAGTGCAGTGCATACGGGATCTATCGCGAGAGATTTTCATTTTCTTTGTCATTCGGGTGGGGAATGTTGAGGGGTTATTGTTCTTATCGATATACATTTGTTGATATAGTCTTGTCTATTGGTTATGATAGTTCCGTTATGGTTCTGCAATGTGATCATTCAAATCGTAGTTGTTGAGAGAGAGATTGGTAAAAAAAAAAAAAAAAACTTGGGGTGTTTCAGTTGGTATCAGAGCACACTCCTAATGGACAGCATGCGCCAGCCATCTCGTCAGGAACTCGACTACTTTTGTCTACATGTTTGTAAGATTTCCTTCATTATAGTTCTTAATTTTAATGATGGATTATAACGTGCTTAAATAAACAACTTTAGCTTACGTCTGGGGGTCTTTTGTCATTAGATGCAAAAGGTGTTCAGCTAATTACCATAGGTGAACAATGCAAAGATCGAATAGATACTTAACATGGAATTCTTGATAGTTTGTAATGAACTTAGGCATTGTGGTGAGTTGATGGCTAGGTTGTGACCTTCTTGCTGGATTAGCGTATGTGACCCCAAATGAATAGATAGGTTGACCATGTTGACAATATCTAACATCATAGAATAAACAAGAAATTGTAGAATTATTTATGTCTTGTCTCTAGTGGACGACATTAAAAAAAAATTGGAATAGATAACTACAAGTAGATTGATCACAATCAACATGCCTAAAGGTAAATGTCTGCTTATCCTGTTGAATGTAGTCTACTAGCAACATAATGGCAAACTACCTTATAGAAGAAATATAAAATTGGTGTATTTATCCCTAGTTTATGGTTCAAGCTGATGGATAGTAAACAACAATTCATGGTTGCATTTGGTTGATAGGAATCACAAATCTGGTTAAACATTTCCACTGCTCCAGTAGGAACTTATATGAATTGTGTATGATCAAGGTTTACTTTTACATGTCATGGAAATAAACTCAGAAGCAATTCTCATGTTAAAAAGGGATCATGAACACTTGATATCTCATTATTCTCCTTTTATTGACAAAATATTGTATTGCTAAATGGCCATGAATATGAAGAGTAGAGAAGTAGTTTTTAGTTTGTGTTGTTAGTCTTTTGTTTCTTGATTTCATGTTATTTTAAAATCAACTACCATTCTTCTCAGTTGTGTTTCTTAATAAACACTGGGTTCGGGATCTTTCCACTCTATTTCTGGATCTCCCTTATGTTCGGTCTCCTTGATCGATCTTGGTTAAGTAGTTTGTTTTGATGCCTTCGCTTTACCGGGTTCTACAGAATTAGGGGTTGGGTATGGGGGATTTGGTGTTACCTGTTTGTTGGTTTCAGGAGGTGGCTACTTTGAATTGTCGATGTATTTGTGTGGCTGATTGGGGAGATTTTGTTGATGCTTGTGGCCTAGTAGTTAACAGTGAATTGGGGTTTGTTGTATGCTTGCGGGGTTTGTTGTATGCCTGCTAGTAGCCTTGTGCTAATAGAGAATGACAGTAGTGTGATTTTTTTTCTTTTGTTAGGTTGTTGGAAATGCTCTACCCAGATTTCTAGTGTAAAGGGCAAAATATACCTTAAAATGGGAACAAGGATGTGTAAATGGTGAGTTGACGGGTGCTATAAACAATACCCATAAATGTGATTTAATTGTAAGTAAGGTCAGGCTCTATAAATGACGAATTAGTTTCTATTTTTGATGAATGTTGTAGTAATTCCTATCATTGATGAATATTTTTCTATACTGGATAAAAGATTTTAATGCTGATGGAATTAACTGTTTAGTTTATAAACCTTTTGTTATCAACTAAGGTGTTATGTTAACTTTACTTAGTGATGAATGGCAACAGGTAATGAAAGAAAAGTCTGCTTCACTACTATTTTCCTTGTTGACAATAGGAATGTTTTGCTAATTCCTTTTACCTGTGATGAGTTTAAATACAGTAGGAACTTCTATTAGTAGCAATTTCAAAGTTATGTTAGTTTCTACTATTGGAGTTTAGTTCTTTGCCAATTAGAACCATCTGATATTTATAATATTTTCCTAGATCTTGTAGTTCATTACATTATGGGTAGGGTAAACTAAGTTATGATCGGTGATGATTTTGTGTCTCCCTAGTACTTCTGAAAGACTGGACCAGTTTTGCTCATAGATTAGTCTCCGAATAATGATGTCTTGTTCTCCTTATTGCCATAGAAGTTTAAGATAGTTTCATTGTTAATTAAACTAGGTATTATGACATTATGATTTCTCCTAGTGGGCTCAAAAATGTTGGATAGATTTTGGTCTAATGATGTTGTGCATATTCTTTCCTTGGAATAGTTTGGGGTTTGAATCATGATTA
Source organism: Zingiber officinale (assembly GCF_018446385.1). Lineage (NCBI taxonomy): Eukaryota > Viridiplantae > Streptophyta > Magnoliopsida > Zingiberales > Zingiberaceae > Zingiber > Zingiber officinale. The sequence goes on along the minus strand of NC_055986.1, from coordinate 32,224,712 downwards.
ATTTGTAAGGGTCGGAACTCTTCACGATGCTGGAATTTATTAACTCTTGTTTGTTTTCTTCAGGAATTTTTGCATGACTATGTATTATTTAATCCTTGTGGTGTTCATTACCGCAACTGCATGACCATAGAATTAAGAGAAACCTTGCCTTGTTTTCATACATATTGTAAGAATATTAAGTGATCCTTGCTTCTTAATATAGGCATGGTAATAATATTGTATGACCATAACGTTAAGAGTGCATGTCTCATCCTGCTTGACTGATAAGATATATCCCTTGACACATGAATTCCTTAAATTGCATGAACTACATAGATCCAAGAAAAGTATCAGTAGTTGTGCAGATTGTTTCACCCAATAAGATTCAACCATGGAAATTGATCAGAAAGTAGAGAAATCTAGAAATGATATGAATGTCATCTCAATATTGTCCTAATTGGCAGTTCAAAGGAAAGATGAGTGCATCATTATTGATTAGAATCTTAGGATAAAACTTGAAGAGAAAAGGCAAGTAATTTCTCTTGTAGGTATAAATGGGTAGGAGCAACAAGGCGTGGGTTGTCGACCTTGTATCTGCGCAAGGGATTACTTGATTGTTGATTGGATTTTTAAGAATGACAGTCGTTTTCGGTGGATTGCTTTGCTTCTTTGATTGGGTTTTGGATTCCTAGGAATGAATCTGGGTGTTGGCGGATGGAGTTGTTGTTTTCTCATGTTGTCATACGTAGGGTTTCTGAATGAGGATATTCATGCACAGATTATGAATAAGGATAGAATGTTTATGTTAGGGAATGAATTGTTTCCATCCAGTGGAAGGGACATATGCCAAAACGTTGAGGAAAGGAATGGGGATAAATAAATATGATGATTAATAACTTAATATTTTTGGTTCAGTAAATATGTAGTTTTTATTAGGAAGAGATTAAAGATGTGAATTTTTTCTAAATGGATTATGTGTTGGTTGCAGTGATTGCTAAGAGGGATTTGGAAGATAAGCTTAAACAAAATTTCAACCATGTTAAGAGATTAGGTATGATGAAATCAAGGGAGATATGATAAGCCACTATTCAGAATTGTTGACTAAGATTCAATTTCGATGACGAAATTTTATTTAAGGGGGGAGAATTGTAATATCCCAAAACTAATTGTTTTAAATTAAAAATAATTATTTAATTAGTGGGTACAAATAGAATGGAGTTTAACTTAAGTGGTCAGTTTTAATTATGTTAATTAAATCGGATATGGTATATCCGAACTTAAATAACTTTTATGACCTAAATATGCATAAAATTTATTTAAAAAAAAAAAGAAACTTGGTGATGTAAATTATAAATCTTGTATGACTTGGATGAGTGTAAAATAAATACATAAGGTTATTAAATACCAACAATATAGATAAAGGTGTAAACAATTAAAATCTAACCTAGCTAGATTATTTTTAAATAATAATAATAATAAATAAATATGTTTTCATGAATAATTTATCAGAAATTAAGTTGATATGGATTTATGGAGTTTACTGGAATTTTTATGAATTTTTAGGGAATTATGTTAAATTTTAAGGGGTATAATTGAATAGGAGAAAGTTGTTTAGCAATACGCCAATTAAGGTGGGAGTTAATTGATCTAATTCGCCTAGCTATAAATTCCCTAACCTAAGTTCGGCTCATTTCCTCACACCAAATCGCCGAACTCTTCGTTGCCGATCTCGGCCGCTCCGACGAAGCTTCCGCCGAGGATCGGGACTCCGGCCAAGCAGTTCCTCACGCCGGCGAGCAACGGGGGACACGACGACGAGACACAGGGGCATTCGCGTACCCTCTGTTGGCGCAACCTCACGAGCTAGGGATTCGGCAGCGACGTGGGAAGGAAGAGGCAAGTTCATTCCCTTTATGAATGTGCGAGATCTGTGAGGTAAGGAGGTAGGAACTTAGGAGGGGTGGATTGTTTCTCTCAGGTATGGAGATTGGTGAAATGATTTGCGAAAGGTTTCCATTCTATAGAGCTCTGTTTGCTTGAGGTTTCGTTGAGGATTTCTTGGTTTGAATCGCAAGGTTTCTGTGTTTTGTCATAGCCTTTTGTTCTCGATGGAGATTGATTTTCCCATGGCCTATTCTGTTGTGAATCTTATGGATTTCGTCAATCTGCGAATGAAATTGTACTCGGTTCCTTCTAAGGTTTAATGTTTCGAATCGAAGGTTCTCCGAAGTGCTGATGAAATCGCCTGAGTTTTTTCCTAATTTCAATGTCTGGTTGGTGTTTTCTGTTGTTGTTGAAGCTTGATATCCACAGAGATGTTCTTAATACGAATCTTGCAATGTTTGATTTACTATGAACGAATTTTGAATTGTGTTCCACTGTGTTGTTGCGGTGGTAAGCGTCTTGCACGATGCCTGCTCGTTGATATGCTTGACTTAGAGGCTGGTTGATGGAATGTGTCATGACTTGGGATGTTTGTGGGGTTTATGCTTCGGAATTTATGATTGTCGTGAGATTTTTGTCGGATGGTGGCTTTAATCAGAATTTTCGTGTGGGTTTGGAGGTTTCATTGTAGATCTCGCTTGGTTCGCCTGATTCCCTAGTATTCGCTAGTGCATTCTGTATCGATGGAGTTCGGTTGGCAGTGGAATTGTAGGTTTGCGATTTTCGCGAGGTTCACTTGGCTATGATTGGGATTGGATTCGATTTTCTCCATGTTGTGGATGTTGCGAGTTTCTGAATGTTAGCTGCTTGATGATATGTCTAACCGAGATGTTATTTGATGGAATGAGTTGTGCTTTGAGTTTTTCGGTGGAGCTTGGACTTGGTGTCGGTTCTTGTGAGGTCTTCAAGTCGATTTTGTGGATGTTCCGTTTTCTTCTTGGGTATTTGAAAACTTCAGATGGAATTGCTGATTTATGTTTTGTTTTTGTTCCTTCTGCTGTTCCAATTGATTGCTGTTCTATTCTCCAAACTGAGGTGGTTTTGGGAATGGATAACGTTGATTGACCTTCTTGTTGTTTCCGGTTGTTATTGGAACAAGATGTGGATAGTATGAGGACTGGTCCGTGATGTTTTTATTTTTCTCCTTGAGTTGCTAGATTGGTATTCAGATTGTTACTTTTGTCATTAGCTGCTATGTTTGTTTCTATAATACTGATAATGGAATCATGGAGTCATGAATGAATCAGATGTAAGTTCTTTTAGCTTAATTCTTATATGACAGCATGCTTTAGTTGGTAACATCCAAAATACGAACTGTTATCAATTATATGGATTGTTACTGAACTGTGTACAGGATATAGTCATGAAATGGTTACAGAATTGAAGAATGAGGAATTAATTGGACTGCTAGTTATTTATCTATTGATTAGAGAACAGTTAGTTAATATGAGTAAACTCACTATGCATCTTTAAGTTATTGCTCTATCTATATCCTGTGTTGTGCAGCATATTACGAACAAATTATATTTCTCTTATATGGCTAGTAGGAATGAATATGAGCATATGGGGTGACAGTACGGGATGGGTGACCCGAGATGAGCTCCGGGGAGGGCCCATCCAAACTTTACTGATACTGGAATTTATGTTAGCTTCGGCTATATGACTGGATGCATGTTCTCTAGGAGGTACCTCTAGGTTCATGGGACTGTTGACTGGCTCTAATTGTGGTTACCGGATATGTGACATATTCACCCTATTAGCTACGTAGGAACATTGTTGCATGTTATATCTTTCTTATGTCGTACCTGGTTGTGCTATGTTTTCTTTAAAGGCTTCTAGTTGCTATTTCCACTATCTTATGGATATCTTCATACTCATATTGGTCGGTACTTGCTTGGTCGTAGACTCACCACATTTATATTACAGGTGAGGATGACTTCCAAGATATGCTGGAAGGCCACGGACGGAGTAGACGAGGAGGCGGGATGGACGCATGGTTCTGTCCGTTGTCCGGGAGTGCAGTGCATACGGGATCTACCGCGAGAGATTTTCATTTTCTTTGTCATTCGGGTGGGGAATGTTGAGGGGTTATTGTTCTTATCGATATACATTTGTTGATATAGTCTTGTCTATTGGTTATGATAGTTCCGTTATGGTTCTGCAATGTGATCATTCAAATCGTAGTTGTTGAGAGAGAGATTGGTAAAAAAAAAAAAAAAAAAAAACTTGGGGTGTTTCACGCAGTGGATTGGGAAATCCACTGCGGTTGTTGATTCTTAGTGCGGTTTTTTTCAACTTCCCAGAAAAATAATCCCAGTCGAAGTAGGATCGGGCTCCAAAACCACAAAGCTCACATAAGCACTAAGAACTTGAGGCAATGATATCTTCGCGGGGGTACGATGGGAGTGAGCACGGGTAGTAAGGTTCGGAAGCCCTTTCCCAAATAAGAGAGCACCTAAATCCAACAAAAAGGGAGCCAAGCAAACAATAAAACCTCACAGGCATCACCTTTATCAGGGGAATCGATCCCAATGCAGCAGCCTAAACCGAAAAGGGTTTAGATTTAGCCAAAATCTCTCCATGGACAGTTCGGCCGAGGAGTTCGCCACCCAAATCCGAACAGAGCTGGGGGAAGAGACACAGCGGCGTCGATCCGAGCCTCAGAAGCGAAAGTCCACCAGAGAAGAGGGGGCGACGGTTTGTGTAAGCAACGGACGAGGAGCTTCTACGGCACGGAGAAAGAAGGCGAAGTGGCTACTGGAGCCACGGAGAAGTGGGAAAGTCTCCGTTGAAGTGACCTGTGAAGAATCGTAGAGGAAGAGCGATAGCTTCTTGCCTTCGTCGCGAGCAGGAGAGCAACGAAACGGATCGCTCCATTTGGTGTCATGGCGTGAAGAGATAGTCGAGGAGAGGAAAGAAAAATGGCTTAGGGTTTGGGAACGCTAAGGGAAAAACATAGCGCGAAAATTTTTTTGCAGAGTGGGAAAGCAAAACTGCGAGCGGAAATGACGAAACGAATAAAGCCAATGACAACGGTTTTTTCAAAACTGTTGTCGTAGACGCTAAAAACACGGATAAAGACAACGGTTTATAAAACCGTTGTAAAAAGTGTTGTCGTTTTAAAAAAATATTGCTCAATGACAACAGTTTTGTCAAAACCGTTGTCTTTTATATTTAATGGGGAGTTCAAAGACAACGGTTTTGGCAAAAACCGTTGTCTTTGAGCAAATACGCAACGCTTTCTCTTAAAACTGTTGTCGTAGGGGTGTTGTCATTTGCAGTTTTTGTTGTAGTGATGTACGGAATTTTTAGCGCATGTAGTCAATGCCAGTCAGGACAAGGACCAACAGCTAGCAGAGGTCCGAGTCGTATGTGACTACCCAGCAGTCTTCCCTGAGGAGTTACCAGGTCTAGCGCCAGACAGGGAGATTGAATTTGAGATAGAACTCATTCCCGGTACGAATCCTATCTCCAAAGCGCCCTACCTCATGGCTCCAGCAGAACTGAAGGAACTTCATGAGCAATTACAGGAGCTGCTTGACAAGGGTTTCATACGTCCTAGTCACTCACCATGGGGAGCGCCTGTATTGTTCGTGAAGAAGAAGGACGGGAGCATGCGCCTGTGTATAGACTACCGGGCACTGAACCAAGTCACCATCAAGAACAGGTATCCTCTTCCCAGAATAGATGACCTGTTTGATCAGCTAAAGGGAGCAGCAGTTTTCTCTAAGATAGACCTTAGATCAGGTTATCATCAGGTGAAAGTTAAAGAAGGGGATATACCCAAGACAACGTTCAGGACTAGATACGGACACTACGAGTTCGTAGTCATGCCCTTTGGCGTGATAAATGCTCCAGCTACTTTCATGGACCTCATGAACAGAGTATTCAGGGACTACCTAGATAGATTTGTTATTGTGTTTATCGATGACATTCTTATCTATTCAGGAACTCAGGAAGAACACGCAGAGCACTTGAAAATAGTATTGCAGACCCTACAGCAGAACCAGCTGTACGCCAAGTTTACCAAATGTGAATTTTGGTTAGATCAGGTGTTCTTCCTGGGTCACATCATCTCAAAGGATGGTATCATGGTAGACCCCAGTAAAATAGAAGCTGTGAGTAACTGGAAAAGACCCAAGAACGCCAGTGAGATCAGAAGCTTTTTGGGACTAGTAGGTTATTACAGAAAATTCGTAGAGGACTTCTCAAGGATAGCCTCCCCACTGACAGCTCTTACCAGAAAGAACAAAAAGTTTCAGTGGACAGAGGACTGCGAGAACAGCTTCAGCGAGCTAAAGAGGAGATTGACCAGTGCTCCCATTCTGACTCTACCAGGAAACACAGACAGCTTTGACATTTATAGTGATGCCTCTAAGTTGGGACTAGTAGCAGTGCTGATGCAAAATGGCAAGGTGATCGCCCATGCCTCCAGACAACTTAAGGAATATGAGAAGAATTACCCTACTCATGACCTTGAGCTTACAGCAGTAGTGTTCGCTCTCAAAATTTTGAGACATTACTTGTATGGAGCTCAGTGCAGAGTGTATACAGATCATCAGAGCCTGAAGTATTTCTTCACTCAGAAGGATCTGAATATGCGACAGCGCAGATGGCTAGAGCTGGTCAAAGACTACGACATAGACATCCTTTACCACCCAGGAAAAGCTAATAAGGTAGCAGACGCACTTAGAAGGAAGTCCAGTGACACCTTACTATCCCTAGCAGCCATGTCACCGCCCCTACAGAAGGAGATCACTGATTTCGGTCTCGAACTCATAGTGGGACAGCTCTCTACTATGACATTAGCATCTACCCTGCTTGGTGACATCCAGACAGCTTAGGAACAGAATCCGGAAATTCAGAAAAGCAAGCAAGGGATAGCAGAACCAGAAAGGGGAGAGTTCAGAATAGCTGGTAGTGGGGTATTATACTTCAGTGACAGACTCTGTGTTCCAGATCAGGAGGAACTGAAGAGGAAGATTTTAGACGAGGCTCACAGGACTCCTTATGCGATGCATCCAGGTTCCACCAAGATGTACCAAGATCTAAAGAAACGTTTTTGGTGGCCCAGGATGAAAAGAGACATCGCTAGATATGTTAGTACCTGTCTGACCTGTCAGAGAGTCAAGGTAGAACATCAGAGACCAGGAAGAGTTCTGCATCCTATCCAGATCCCAGAATGGAAGTGGGAAGACATTTCTATGGATTTCATAGTGGGACTACCCAGAACCACGAATGGTTTTGATACAATCTGGGTAATAGTCGACAGGTTGACGAAATCAGCCCACTTTATAGCTATCAGGATATCCTACTCCATGGAACAGCTAGCTCAGTTGTATCTCAAGGAGATAGTTAGACTACATGGAGTCCCACGAACCATTATTTCAGACAGAGATAGTCGATTCACATCACACTTCTGGGAGTGTGTACAGTCAACATTGGGCACAAAGTTAAAATTCAGCACAGCTTCCCATCCTCAGACAGATGGTCAAACGGAGCGAGTGAATCAGGTACTCGAAGATATGCTCGGAGCATGTGCGCTAGACTTCAAGGGAAGTTGGTGCAAATATCTGAGTCTAGCAGAATTTGCATACAACAACAGCTATCAGGCCACTATCGGTATGGCACCTTACGAGGCTCTCTACGGGCGGAGGTGTAGATCTCCAATCTGCTGGTAAGAGAGTGGTGAACAGAAAGAACTAGAACTTTAGACAGATCTAGTAGTAGATACCATAGCAGCTATACAGCAGATCCGCCAGAGGATAGAGATAGCTCAGAGCCGCGAGAAAAGCTATGCTGATACGCGGTGCAGACCCTTAGAGTTTTTAGTTGGGGATACAGTGTTCCTCAGAGTAGCTCCCATGAAGGGAGTAATGCATTTTGGGAAGAAGGGCAAATTAAGTCCCAGATATGTGGGACCTGTTTGGTTTTTCGGGCCGTGAAAATCACGTTTTCGCGTCGCAGAAACCCCGAATTACCCAAAGTCGTAGATCCGTGCAAGGAAAACCGAACGAAATACAAGTACGAGTTTCAAAATTTTAGATCTACTCCAAGATCTACATGTTAAGAATTTTTACCCTTGAAGCGTGCCCTCGCAAATCCCGCTCGTCCAACGGTACGCCGGATCTCGAGAGTGTCAACGTAGACACTCCTCTAATGATATCCACATGAACAAGGAGTGTCTCTCACACTCAAAGGATGAAGAAGAGAGCCCCAAGTGTGCTAGCACTTTCTAGAGCTCTCGAATGGGACTGGAAAGGAAGAAAAGAAGAAGGTACAAAAAAGAAATCTTATACACTCACTAGTAGTATCATTCCTTTGTGACCTTCACTCTTCCTTTGCTCTTGGATTCACTCAACCACCTTCTCATCACCATAGAAGTCACGGCAACAGCAGCAAAACCATGAGGAAAGGACCAAGGGAGAAGATGGAATGAATGCACACACCATTACAACAAAATCAAAACCCCCACCTCACTAATGTGTGGCCGGCCACACAATGTAACACCCTCATTAATGTGGTCGGCCACATTAAAACCAAGGGGAGAGTGTAACCCCCATGAGGTGGCATACCTCATGAGGTGGAGGTGATGTGGCAAGGATGAGTCATCCTTATGATGTGGCATTACATCAAGTCAAACTTGATGTTTCAAATTCCATTTGGTCAAGTCAAAATTGACCAATTTCTTCCTTGTTGAGTTAAATCCAACCTTTGATTCAAGTCAATTTCAATTTAATGAATCTCAATTCATTAATATAAATTGACTCAATGAATCAAATTTAAATTAGACTCATTCAACAATTGAATCCAATTGAGTCTAACTCAATAAGTCTAATTTGAATCCAATCTTTGGTGCATCATATGAACCTAATCCAATTGGTTCATCATATGAACCTAATCTCCATCCACTTGTTCTTTGTGTGTGACCCAATAGGTTCTTGTAACGTTGGCAATGTTTCTAAACTCCTTTAGAAACATAAGCAATGAGCGGCATCTAGCAATACATAATTGCTACCCAAGTTACAAGAAATGTCGAGATCCAACATCACCTTGTGACTACTAATTGTGACTCCTCACAATATATGACATTGTCCTTCTATCCTTGACATCTAGATTGATCAATGTGAGGCATAGACCGTGTCATCCTCTAATCAATCTTAAATCTTGAACTCCAAGTAGACTCACTCGATCAAATGAGCTCAACATCTAATGTTGACTCATTTGGGCATGGCCATGCACTTCGTGGTCTAACTCTATCAAGAATATTGATGTCGCTCCCGTCATATTGGAGGGATAGATCCCATCTACATAACTCACATCCCTCTGCATAATTTGTTACATACCCAGTAATCGCCTTTATAGTCCAACCTGTTACGGATGACGTTTGACGAAACCAAAGTACATAACTCCTTATGTAGGGATCCATGGTGACTTCAGGTCAAAGGACTAATAGTCATACTAATAGCCACATGAGAAAGTATATGGCACTGATATAACGATCCATGATACTTTCTCATGGCGGGTCATTCAGTATACATTCTCTAATGCATACCCATGTGTCAGCTTGATATCTCTATATCCATGACTTGTGAGATCAAGTCATCGAGCTGACCTACATGCTAGTCTTATTGTATTAACATTGTTCCTGAATGTTAATACTCAACTAGGAATGATTTAGAGTAGTGTTCCCTATATCATCTCACTATCGATTTAACTAATCGATTGATATAGGTATGAACCTTCTACTCAAGGACGCTATTATACTTAGTCTATTTGGCACTAATACAAATAAGTATAATAACCAAACAAATGCATTTATTAATATACAAGAATATGATACAATGAGTTCATACAATCATCAAATGATTGGCTCTAGGGCTCTAACTAACAATCTCCCACTAGTACTAGTTCTAATCAGTATAGGCTCTAAGGCCTAATGACCTAGTGTGACCATCATGCTTTCTCTGTGCCAAAGCATTGGTCAAGGGATCTGCGATGTTAGCCTCTGTAGGTACTCTGCAAATCTTCACATCTCCTCTATCGATAATCTCTCGAATGAGATGGAAGTGCCGTAGTATGTGCTTGGTCCGCTGGTGTGAGCGAGGTTCCTTCGCCTGTGCTATAGCTCCATTGTTGTCACAATAGAGCACAACTGGGTCAGCGATGCTAGGAACCACCCCAAGTTCAGTGATGAACTTGCGGATCCAAACTGCCTCCTTTGCTACCTCTGATGCAGCAATATACTCGGCCTCTGTTGTAGAATCAGCTACTGTGTCCTGCTTCGAACTCTTCCAGCTCACAACACCACCATTTAAGCAAAACACGAATCCTGACTGCGATTGGTAATAATCCTGATCGGTCTGGAAGCTAGCATCACTGTAACCCTTTACAGTTAGCTCATCATTGCCTCCATATATCAAGAAATATTCTTTAGTCCTTCGTAAGTAATTAAGAATATTCTTGACCGCTATCCAGTGACTTTCACCTAGATCTGACTGGTACCTGCTCGTCATGCTCAAAGCATACGAGACATCAGGTCGAGTACATAGCATGGCGTACATGATCGATCCTATGTCTGAGGCATAAGGGATCTGATCCATTCGGTCTCTCTCCTCTCTAGAAGAGGGACCTTGAGTCTTCGAAAGACTCACGCCATGTGACATCGGCAGAAATCCCTTCTTGGAGTTCTGCATGGCAAACCGTAGGAGTACCTTGTCAATATATGTACTCTGACTTAGGCCAAGCAATCTCTTAGATCTATCTCTATAGATCTGTATCCCTAGAATGCGGGATGCCTCACCTAAGTCCTTCATTGAGAAGCAACTCCCTAGCCAGGTCTTGACAGACTGAAGCATAGGGATGCCCTTCCCAATGAGTAGTATGTCATCCACATACAATATGAGGAAGACAACTATATCCCCTACAACCTTCTTGTAGACACAAGGCTCATCTTCGTTCTTGATGAAACCAAACTATTTGATTGCATCATCGAATCGAAGATTCCAGCTCCGAGAAGCTTGCTTTAGTCCATAAATGGACCTATGCAGCTTGCATACTCTGCTAGTATGCTTTGGATCTACAAAACCCTCAGGTTCTGTCATGTACACATCCTCGAGTAGGTTCCCATTCAGAAACACGGTTTTGACGTCCATCTGCCAGATCTCGTAATCGTGGTAAGCTGCAATAGCAAGCATGATCCGAATGGACTTAAACATCGCTATTGGAGAAAAGGTTTCATCATAGTCAATACCATGAATCTGCTTGAAACCTTTAGCTACCAAGCGACCCTTATAGATAAGTCCATCCATGTCAGTCTTTCTCTTAAAGACCCACATGCACCCAATGGGTTTTACCCCTTCAGGTGGATCAATCAAAGTCCATACTTGGTTGGTGTACATGGATTCCATCTCGGATCTCACGGCCTCTAGCCATTTCTCGGAATCTGGTCTCATCACAGCTTCCTGATAGGTGGTAGGCTCATCATCTATGAGCACAAGGTCATCATAGTCAGACAAGAGAAATGAGTATCTCTCAGGCTGACGACGTACCCTATCAGATCTGCGAAGAGGTATGTCTACTTGAACTAGTTGTTGTTCCTCAACTCCTTGTGGAACAACATCATCCACAACACTTTGTGGTTCTAGTTCAATTTCCATCGAGGCATCAGTGCTATTGTTCGCATCTTGAACTTCTTCAATATTGAACGCGCTCCCACTAGTCTTTCTAGAAACAAAGTCCCTTTCTAGAAAGTCCCCAGTCTTTGCCACAACTACCTTGTGCTGACTGGGAATGTTGAAGTAATATCCCTTAGTTTCCTTGGGATATCCAATGAAATAGCACTTGTCAGATTTGAGTCCTAATTTGTCTGAGACTTGACGTCGTACGTAAGCCTCACAACCCCAAATCCTCATGAAAGACACCTGGGCATCTCTCCCAGTCCATATCCTATATGGTATCTTTATCACGGCCTTGGATGGAACTCGGTTGAGAATGAAAGCTGCCGTGTCTAGAGCATATCCCCATAGATATGTCAGAAGATCTGTGTGACTCATCATAGATCGTACCATATCTAATAGAGTACGATTCCTCCTTTCGGATACACCATTCCACTGTGGTGTTCCAGGAGGAGTGAGTTGGGATAAAATCCCACACTCAGCTAGGTAGTCACGAAACTCATGGCTAAGGTATTCTCCACCTCGATCTGATCGAAGTATCTTAATACTCTTGCCAAGCTAGTTCTGTACTTCATTCTTGAATTCTTTGAACTTTTCAAAGGATTCCGACTTATGTGTCATCAAGTACACATAACCGTATCTACTGAAATCATCAGTAAATGTGATGAAGTACCTATAACCGCCTCTAGCAGCAACATTGAAGGGGCTACATACATCACTATGTATGAGTCCTAACAAATCAGTTGCTCTCTCGCTATGCCCACTAAAGGGCGTCTTGGTCATCTTGCCTCGTAGGCATGACTCGCATATCTCATATAATTCTAAATCAAATGAGTCCAGCAAACCATCCTTATGGAGCTGGGATAAACGCTTGTCATTTATATGACCTAAGAGACAGTGCCAGAGGTAGGTTTGGTTCATGTCATTTGACTTGAACCTCTTGGTATTTATGTTATAGATAGGGATCTCAAGGTCTAGAATATAGAGTCCATTTATTAGAGGTGCACTACAATAGAACATATCGTTTAAATAGACAGAACAACATTTGTTCTTTATTATAAATGAAAATCCTTTCTTGTCCAAACAAGAAACTGAAATTATGTTCTTAGTCAATGCAGGCACATAACAATAATCGTCTAACTCTAGTACAAGCCCAGAGGGCAGAGATAGAAAATAAGTTCCTACAGCAATAACAGCAACCCGTGCTCCATTGCCTACTCGTAGGTCTATCTCACCCTTCGTCAATGCCCTGCTATTTCTCAGCGCTTGTACATTAGTACAAATGTGCGAAGCACATCCGGTATCTAATACCCACGATAAAGAAATAGAGAGGTTGACTTCTATAACATGTATACCTGAAGTAGAAATCTTATTTCTCTTTTTCTTAAGATCTTCCAAGTATTCTTTGGAGTTCCTCTTCCAGTGCCTTGCTTGTCCTTGATATAGGTGACAAAGATGCTCAACCATATCGTAAGCGCCCATCAACTCATATTGCTTCTGAAGCTCAGAGTTCATGGTTGCGAGCATAAGACAGGACACATCTAATGCGTCATCTTGATGCTTCTTGTAAGCATCTCGATCTTCTCGCGTGGCAGTGGCAGGAGGAGCCTCCGGAATGGGCTACTCCAGAATGTACAGTTTACATTCCTGAGTGAGAACTATTCTCAGATTCCTGTACCAGTCCAGGAAATTTGCTCCGTTGAGCTTGTCCTTCTTAAGGACAGATCGCAGGGAGAAAATGTTCGTATTCGACGTCATGGAAATTCTACAACAGAAATAAATGCAGAAATAAGTATCATATTCCTAATCATTTAATTAGACCTTTAACTAAATGATGCTCCCACTGAATACTATAATTCTTGTGGGACAAGATCCACATCATACTAATCCTTGAGTTAGCTTTGGCTAATACGCCCAAGGCTTAGCATGATTGGTAGGTAACGATTACCAATTACATCTCTATGTAACTCTTGTTTATAGAATCAATATCCGCATTTATATTAAAACTCGAGTTAGCTTTGGCTAAAACGCCCGAGAGTTAATATAGATGTGATTTTGACCTATCTTTTCCAACCGTTGGAATAATGCCTATAGTTGACTCGATCCAACCGAGTAACTAGGAATACTCAATCTAATTGAGTTTGTATTAATCCATGCGTTGATAGGCGGGACCAAGATTGTCCCTCCGTACCCTACCAAGATAATATGTATTGCTCTGCTTTGGCAGATTCAACAATACATGTGATCGAGGTAGTGATAGGTATCACGGCATGGTTAGGCATTTAGAGTTGGTTCGATCGAGATCTAATCTAATCGAAAAGGATGCATCTTGTGCATGACTTAGATCTAATCTAATCGCAAGGGTGCATCATGTGCACGACTTAGATCTAATCTAATCGTAAGGCACTAATTAATTAATTACTTATTAAACATGCATCATATACATAAGCAATTAACTAATTAATCTATTTGTGATTTAGTCATGGCCCTACTACAATCTTCTCAAGCCAATGAGAAGATCGAATGGTCAACCTAGGGTCAACAGCTTCTCTAAGCTCCTCTCTTTGACCACCTTGTGTTGCTCGTGCCCGCCTCGGAACTCCGTTTCGTGTGGACCCTCCACCGCTCCAATTTGTAGATTACAATTTGAAACTCGAGTTACATTCTAGTCTAAATCTAATTTACAACAAGAATATAAGAGAAGGCACGACGCGCAGGTCGCGGAAAAAAATAAAAATAAAAACATACAACACGCGCAAACACATAACGACACGCGTGCCGTATTATGAATTACAACACAATCCAATCATATTGGGTTTTTGGGCCATGACTATCACAAAATTTATATATAATTCAAAATTATATGTTTTCATAATTTTTTATAATTTTAAAATTAATTTTTACAATTTTTACGAGTAAAATTTCCCGGCGGTCCCGTTTAGCGGTTACGGGCGCAATCGCGGAACGGATCCCCTTGCGGGGCCAGGGGCAGCGCCCCTACCCGCGATCTAACCATCGCGAGGGTTCCTTTGCGATCCAACAGTGCCTAAACTCGCTGTCCCAAAACGATTTGGCTCGAGACATTGCCGTTTCAGAAAAATCTTCCCGGCGGGTTCGTTTTTAGCGATTTCGGGTGCAGTCATGGAGCAAATCCCCTTGCGGGGTTAGGGTCAGTACCCCTACCCACGATCTAACCATCGTGAGTTGCTCCTTTGCGATCTAATGGCACCCAAGCCCGCTGTCCCAATTGGATTTGGGGCAAAACGAAGTCGTTTAAGGAAAAACTTCCCGGTAGCCGAAGCCTACAAGTGCCGAGATACTTGTGCTTCGCTTCTACAGAAAAATTACCCATAAAAACATAAAAAACTAAATTTTACAGAAAATCACAGAAGGTTTAGTTTTCATAAAACCAAAAATTAAACTCGTACAAGCCTTGCACGTGGCTTTGATACCACTGTTGGGTTTTTCGGGCCGCGAAAACCGTGTTTTCGCGTCGCGGAAACCCCGAATTACCCAAAGCCGTAGATCCGTGCAAGGAAAACCGAACGAAATACAAGTACGAGTTCCAAAATTTTAGATCTACTCCTAGATCTACATGTTAAGAATTTTTACCCTTGAAGCGTGCCCTCACAAATCCCGCTCGTCCAACGGTACGCCGGATCTCGAGAGTGTCAACGTAGACACTCCTCTAATGATATCCACACGAACAAGGAGTCTCTCTCACACTCAAAGGATGGAGAACATAGCCCCAAGTGTGCTAGCACTTTCTAGAGCTCTCGAATGGGATTGGAAAGGAAGAAAAGAAGAAGGTACATAAAGAAATATTATACACTCACTAGTAGTATCATTCCTTTGTGACCTTCACTCTTCCTTTGCTCTTGGATTCACTCAACCACCTTCTCATCACCATATTATCATCTCACTATCGATTCAATTAATCGATTGATATAGGTATGAACCTTCTACTCAAGGACACTATTATACTTAGTCTATTTGGTACTAATACAAATAAGTATAATAACCAAACAAATGTCTTTATTAATATACAAGAATATGATACAATGAGTCCATACAATCATCAAATGATTAGCTCTAGGGCTCTAACTAACAGGACCATACCTTATTAGCAGGAGAGTTGGCAAGCTAGCATATTAGCTAGAGCTACCCCAGGAAATGTCAGCTGTCCACAATGTATTTCATGTCTCTATGCTGAAGAAGCATATCCCAGATGTCGCCTAGGTGATTGAGCCCCAGCTCGTACAAGTCCGCGAAGACCTCAACTATGATAGTCGGCCTACTCAGATAATAGACTGAGCAGTTAAGAAATTGCGGAACAAGGAGGTACCATTAGTAAAAGTTATTTGGCAAAATCACATAGCAGAAGAGGCAACTTGGGAGACAGAAGCCAGTATGAGATAGAAGTACCCAAAGTTATTCCAAGTTCGAGGATGAACTTTTTATAAGGTATGGGGGATTATAACGCCCGAAAATTCTCAAAAATATTATTAGAAATATCCTATGATTTTTATGGAATTTTAGGATATTTTTATGGAACTTTTAGAGTAGCGGAAGTAGCAAAAACAAATAGAATCGTAAAAGGGTCTAGGCGAGTATTGAACCCGAGACCTATTGGGTCCTACGACTTAAGGTGAACTCTAGTAACCAGGAGAACCCAGCAGGGCCATGCTGAAAGGAAGGGAACCAATAATATTTATATGTAAGTTGGGCCGAAATTACCACTTAATATAAATATGGAATGATTAAGTGGGATTGTTTTTTTAACGCAACTTCTCCTCTCCCTCACCCTAGTCACGCCGCCCCTCTCTTCTCCCGTTCCCTTCTCGGCGCCGAAGACCAAGAAGGCTAGGTTTCCGTCCCAACGGCCATAGGAGCACCTTCCGGCGATGACTCCGACACGAGGACGTTTCTCTCCGCGAGAAGAACGCGTGGACGTAAGAGAATCGTCGAGAAGATCGTCTCCACCGGAAAACTAGCGACTAGATTCGTAAGAAAACTAGCGCAAGAGGTAAGAAACCCCTCACCTGTAGTATAAGTAGCTTTCGTATGATTGTGTGCCTTTAAATTAACTGTATGCAGATTTTTGTTGACATACAGGGTGTATTTAACCCTCCTCACATATTTAGGGATTAGTCGAGCATCTCTAGATAGGCCGGACACGTTTTTCCCCCTTCAGTTGGAGGTGTTAGATATTGTCGGGTGCCTAGAGGTGATCTCCCTAATAGAGAGGAGAGTTGACGTACACCAAGTGTTCGATAAAATAATTAGTATAGTTTTAGACAGTTTAACAACTCAGTTAAATGCAACAGAAGTATTTAAGGTAACATAGTAGTCTTTCTTTAGCTTTTACAGGACTAGATGTCCAATGGGTGGGCTCCCACAGTCGCCTCTAGGTTCAGACAGCCTAGTAAGAGCAAGACAAGAATTATTAGCTTATGTTCAGTATTTTACTTTTAGCAGTGGCACTGTACAGGATCAGATATCCATTGGGTTGGGCTCCCACAATCGTCCCTAGGTTCAGATAACCTAGTAAATCCTACAAGATTCAGAATTTGCAACCCCGGGTTTAGTTAGGGATGCTCGCATAGCAGGTACAGTTGCCGGGCCCAAACAGCAGCATGATTATTATTTTAATCTATTTATGAAAATAGTTTTCAAAACTGCACAGTTAGTTATGTGAATTCAGTACAGCTTTAGCATTGGTTTAGAATTAGCGCAGCTCAGTTTGTTTGTATCAGTTTAGCTTTCTATTGATACAATATGATAGCTTATGTTAGCGCTTGTTGCCATGACTAGTTTGTTTGTATGCCATGCTATGCTTTTACATGTTCAGTATATATATTTCAAATAGCATGCTTTAAAGAAAAACATAAATTGCATCGTATGCATGTTTTAGTGAGGTAGATGGTTTCTTACTAAGCTCTCAAGCTTACAGATACTATTTTCCTTATACTGCAGATAAAGGTAAAGGAAAGATGGACTAGCGGAGGCTGGAGGTTAATGCAACGAAGATGTGTGTGTGAAAAAGGAGTTGGAATGAAGGTCTTAGGGATTTAGCAAGTCTAACTACTAGAACGTTGTTATTTTTAGTTTTCACATTTCAGTTTGCTTAAAAGTTATGAACTAGTGAAATATGCACCATGCCATGTTTAGAATGCTAGGTAATTGATGTTAGAATGCATTTCAGTTAGTTTAGAGTTTGTACATGTGGTTTGTGTTGGGTTTTTCGGGCCGCGAAAACTGCTTTTTCACGTCGCGGAAACCCCGAAACCCCCTAGCCATTGGATCCGTGCGAAGGATAGATTTCAAAAATACGAGTACGAGTTTCAAACTATGATCTACAGTAGATCTACAAAGGAAAAACATTTTATACCTTTGAAGCGTGCCCTCGCAAATCCCGCTCGTCCAACGGTACGTCGGATCTCAAAGTTGTCAACGTAGACAACTCTCTAGTGATATCCACATGAACAAGAAGTGTTCTCTAACACTCAAGGATGGAGAAGAGAGCACCACAAGTGTGCTAGCACTCTCTAGGGCTCTCGGGTAGGATTGGAAGAAGAAGAAAAGAAAAGAAGAGAACACACTCCTCTAAAATCTCTATGTGACTTTCACTAACCTTTCTTCTTGGATTAGATTCACTCTCCTTTCTTCTCCCTTGCTTGAAACCCACGACCAAGAGAAGAGAAGGAGCAAGAAGAGAGCTTAGGAGGAGGAAGATCACTTGAATGAGAGTTACACTTGCAAAATGAAACTCTTTTCATCTAATTAAGTGGTTTGTAACCTCCATGGGATACCAAGAGTCACAACTCTTGGTAACTCCCATGAGGTGGCAGTTCACTTAAGTAACCATGATGATGTGGAGCATTATCATTGGTCCACTTAATGCCAACTCACCAATGAGGTGGCATAAAGTCAAGTCAAACTTGACTCTTCATCTTCCTCTCAAGTCAAGTCAAACTTGACTTAATCTCTCTCATGGTTGATCTAATCCAACCATTTAATTCAAGCCAATTTAATATAATGAATCTAATTCATTTAATTAAATTAATTCAATGAGTCATAATCTAAATTAGACTCATTGAACACATGAATCAACTTGAGTCCAACTCAATTAGCCCAATTAGGATTACTCTTAATCCAATTTGATTCATCAAATGAATTTAATCCTCTTGGTTCATCATATGAGCCTAATCTCCATCCACTTGTTCTTTGTGTGTGACACAATAGGTTCTTGTGACGTTGGCAATGCCCCTAAACTCA
The DNA here is from genome assembly GCF_018446385.1 of Zingiber officinale. NCBI lineage: Eukaryota > Viridiplantae > Streptophyta > Magnoliopsida > Zingiberales > Zingiberaceae > Zingiber > Zingiber officinale. Next base: position 32,205,834 of record NC_055986.1, on the reverse strand, counting down.
TTTAGAAACATAAGTAATGAGCGGTATCTAACAATACATCATTACTACCCAAGTTACAAGAATGTTGAGATCCAACATGACCTTGTGACTACTAATTATGACTTCTCACAATATATGACAAGTGTCCTTCTATCCTAGACATCTAGATTGATCAATGTGAGGCATAGACCGTGTCATCCTCTAATCAATCTAAATCTTGAACTCCAAGTAGACTCACTCAATCAAATGAGCTCAATATCCTATATTGACTCATTTGGGCATGGCCATGCACTTCGTGGTCTCACTCTATCAAGAATACCGATGTCTCTCCCGTCATATAGGAGGGATAGATCACATCTACATCACTCACATCCCTCCGCATAATTTGTTACATACCCAGTAATTGCCTTTATGTTCCACCCAGTTACGGGTGACGTTTGACGAAACCAAAGTACATAACTCCTTATGTAGGGAACCATGGTGACTTCAGGTCTAAGGACTAGTAGTCATACTAATAGCCACATGAGAAAGTATATGATACTCATATAACGATCCATGATACTTTCTCATGGTGGGTCATTCAATATACATTCTCTAATGCATACCCATGTGTCAACTTGATATCTCTATATCCATGACTTGTGAGATCAAGTCATCGAGTTGACCTACATGCTAGTCTTATTGCATTAACATTGTCCTTGAATGTTAATACTCGACTAGGAATGATTAAGAGTAGTGTTCCCTATATCATCTCACTATCGGTTCAACTAACCGATTGATATAGGTGAGAACTGTCTACTCAAGGACGTTATTATACTTAGTTTATTTGACACCAATACAAGTAAGTATAATAACCAAAAACCAAATTCCTTTATTTATATAGAATATGATACAACAAGTCCAAAATATAATCATCAAATGATTGGCTCTAGGGCTCTAGCTAACAATTTGGGTACGAACCAGTGCTGAAATAAGAGCTTTGCTGCGAAATCAGAAACCCCAATCGATCAGCGGATCGATTGGGGCCCTCAATCGATCAGCGGGTCGATTGGGGCCCTCAATCGATCAGCGGATCGATTCGGGAACCTGGTTTCGTGAAGAGTAAGCTTTTGGATCGATCAGCCGATCGATCCAGTCGCATTCTGTCGTGAACAGAGAGTTCAGGGATCGTTCGATCGATCGGGAAATCGCTCCCGCAAATAGAGAGCTCTGGAATCGATCATTGGATCGATTGGACATACGGGATCGATCAGCTGATCGATCCAGACGCTAGCTCCCGCTTACAGTAGGGTCCTGAATCGATCACTGGATCGATTGCCCAACCTGGATCGATCAGCCGATCGATCCAAATTAGTCCCCATGCATAGTAGCACGCTGGATCGATCCGTGGATCGATCAGAGGCCTAGTACAAGCTGAAAACACCTTAGTTCAACCCTAGATGATAGCAAAAACCTAGAACACCCCTTCTAGCATAGCCACAGCAAATTCAAGGGGTAGTTTAAACATTAAGCTCAGATAGCATAGCGATTAACAGAAGCATATTCATTAGTTCAGCAAAAATTTTAATCAGATCAGCTTTCCGCACATGAATTAGTTAGCCTAATGTAACGATCAGCCTCACAGCCTAGCCAGTAGAAGGTGGGTCATTACAGTTTATTCCAGCAAGCTTCACATATGTTTAGAGTAAGCTAGTTGAGTTCTTTTAATTTGAGGCATGCAGTATAGGTTTTAAATCCAACAAGTTTTAGATTTAGTTTAAGCTTGTATAATAAGCAAATTTTCATAAGTATTGCTTATAGATTTTGATAAGTATTGCATGCAGAACTCCAATCTTAGAACAGATTTTTATTAAGCTTAACATGCAGAATTTTATTAGCATAGTAGGCAGATTTTTGGTTTAAGTATTTCAAAGTTAGAATTTGCTTAAATATTTCAGTTTCTTTTTAAAGAAGTATTCTTTTAGAAGTATTAACAAGTATAAGAAAGATAAAGAAAAGAAAGAAAAGGCCAAGGCCTTAAGTAGATCCCAAAGTCAAGACTTTAGGAATCTTTGGCACACAAGGTGCTTATTAAAATGTCAAGGCATTTAAAGAAGAAGTAATTAAGATTATAAGTATTTTACTTTTAAGAAGAGGTTAGTACCCGACTTCCAAGGTTGTCATTAAACAAATCCAGGTGTCCAATTCCAAGGTCTTGGCCCTGGTAGACCAAGGTCTGCTCTTTTAGGATTGGTGGCTCGCTACCCCAACCTATTAGGGAACGCGCATAAGATGGTACTATGCCTGGGCCCAAGAAGAAAGTTGATTATTATTTTAAAGTATTATAAGTATAAGCTTTTGAACAAGTAAAACAAGTTTTTTTACATAAGTATAAATGTATTAAAGGATAAGTTTTAAACAAGTGAGATAAAAGAATAGGTTTAAAACAAATGAATTAAGTTTCACTTTGTTTTAAAATCAGCAAGTTGAGTTTTCTTTTATGCTAGCATGTTATTTAGATTAGTTTACTGTTCTTTGCTATTAGAAGAGCATGAGTAGCTTTACATGTTTAGCATTTCATTATGTTTGTTTCTTTTACTAGTAGATGAGCATGAGTAGTTTTTCTTTTGAGCATTCAGTTTTAGTTTTCAGTATATTCACATGCATATCGAGTTTTGTGAGTTAGATAGTGCTTACTAAGCATTTTGCTTATAGATTGCATTTCCTATTACTGCAGATAAAGGAAGATGACGAGGAGGTACGGATGGTGTGTGATGCCAGGACTATGGAAGTCTTGGGACTTAGTCTAAGAATTTGTTAGATTAATTCTATATATAGGTTGATAAGAAAATTTAAGCTGTAATTTATTTTGTTTCCGCTGTTCATTACTTGCATGATTTGATTTTATTAAACTGCGTGGTGATATTATTTCTTTTGTATGTTTAATATATGTTCCAGCCACCTGTGGCTGATGTATATTATGTTTGTATCCCAGTTTAAGGTCACCGGTACAGGGGAGGCTCTGTCGAAATTTTTCGGTAGAGCCTCCTCGTGATTTCGATCATACCGGTTAAGTAGAGTTAGTAGTTATTAGTTAAGTAACGGTCATCCTTAGAGAGTAGTATAGTATAGTAAGAAGGGTGGTCGTTACATGCTAATAACCTCGAGATCTTCTGTCGTATTCCTCGCCTCCTCTAGGACGTCGTGTGGGCGACGATCCTCCAAGATGAACACCACGCAAGAACTCCTCCTCATTCTCTAAGTATCGGCCACAACCACCACCAAGGGACAAAAGAGAACAAGAGGAAAGGCAAGAGGAGAGAGCCAGCCACAAGAGGGAGCACAAACAAGAGAATAAGAATTGATGTCTCATGTGACCTCTCCTCCCCTTCTTTTATAATACTTGCCCAAGGCAAATAAGGAAAGATTTTTACAAAAATTAAAATCTTCCTCTTGTTTTTCCTTTCTTCCATTTTAATTCCTTTTTTCTCCTCTTGATTGATAGGTTGATTGGCTGGCCCCTTGCTTGGGCACCAAGCAAGGGGTGGTCGGCCCTTAAAAGGAGAAAAAATAAACTTGTAAAAATTTTATAAGCAAAGAAGGAAAACTTTTATAAAATTTTACAAGCTCTCTTTTAATTTCCTAGTGTGGATTTCAAAAATGGAAAATTTTAAAACAAGTTTTAAGATTTAAAACTTCTCATTTAAAATTTTCTATTTTAACATGGTTACAAAAAAGAAAAGTTTTAAATCTAAAACTCTCTTTTTAAAAACCATGTGAATGGTTAAAAAAGGAAAGTTTTAAATCTAAAACTCTCTTTTTAAAAACCATGTGGATGGTTAAAAAAGGAAAGTTTTTAAACTTTTAAAACTCTCTTTTAAACCATGTGACCTATTTCAAATAAGGAAAGTTTTGTAAATTTAAAATCTCTCTTTTAAAACTTGTAGTTATCTATAAAGAGAAGATTTTAAAAATTCAAAACAACCCTCATAATTTGAATTATGGTGGGCGGCCCCTTCTTGCTTGGGCACCAAGCAAAGGGTCGGCTCCTTTGAGAAGGAAGTGGCAGACCCCTATGGCTTGATCACCAAGCCATGGGCCGGCCCCCTCTTGGACACCAAGATGACCTTTTCATGAGTGGATTTGAGGCTTTATTGAGGCTATGTAAAGCCCGAAAAATTTCCGAATTTATTTTAGAATTATTCTATGATTTTTCTAGAATTTTTAGATATTTTTCCGGAATTTTCCGAGTAGCGGAAAATGCAAAAATAATTGGAACCGTAAAATAGCTTAGGCGGGAATCGAACCCGAGACCTATGGTTTACGGATAAGTTTAGTAACCGGTGAACCCAGCAGGGCCGTGCTGAAAGGAAAGGGAAACAATTTAATTTATATTAGAGTTGGGCCTAGTTACCCACTTAATATAAATATTAACTTAAGTTGGGATTTGGTTTATTTTTGGGTTCGGCATTTTCTCTCCTCACCGAAGCCTCCTTTCCCTCTCCCGTTTCTTTCTCTCGGCGCAGCAAACAAAGCAAGGGAGACCTAGGGTTCCTTCCCTAGGATCGTGTGTTCACTTTCTGGTGACAACACCAACACGAAGTCGGTTCTTCTCCGCGAGAGGAACGCGAGGACGTAAGCGGTTCGTCAAACAGAATAGTTTCCAGAAAACCTAACGGATAGAATCGTAAGAAAACCTTGCGATTGAGGTAAGAAACCCCTCACCTGCAGTATAATTGCTCTCGCTTGTTAGTTTTGGCGTTAGTTCAGTAGTTTTACAGTTTTCAGTTTTAGGGTGTGCCTCTAGTGCACACCAAGCATTCAGTAGAATGCCCAGTTCAGAAGGATGCACCAGTAGGCGTCCTAACAGCATGTAAAATGTATTAGAAACATTTTATTCAGTTTATTATAAGTTATTACAGTTATATGGATCAGATATCCATTGGGTGGGCTCCCACAGTAGCCTCTAGGTTCGAATAACAAAACAAAGAAAATAAAATAAAACAAATTCAAGATTTTACTTTTTAGTTGGCACTGTATTTGGATCAGATATCCATGGGTCGGACTCCACAATATCCCTAGATTCGATAACCTAGTAACCCTCCGGATTCAAACTTGCAACCGGGTCTCGAGGGATGCGACAAGAAGTATAGTTGCGGGCCCAAGAGTATGTTTAGTATTTTCATCTATTATATGTATAATTTTCAAATTTGAAACCAGTGATGAGAACACTAATTTAGCTTTCAGTTCAGTTCAGGTTCAGTTTACCTGATTTGAGTTCATGTACAGATTTAGATATATGCATGACTAGTTCAGTTTCATGTTCAGTTTATATGTTATGCCATGCTTTGTATGATACTATGCCATGCCATGCTTGCATATTCAGTATGTATTTCAAACAGCATGATTTAAAATCATATTTTCATCGTATGCATGATTTAGTGAGGTAGATGGTTTCTTACTAAGCCTTAAGCTTACAGATACTATGTTTCCTTATACTGCAGATAAAGGTAAAGGAAAGATGGACTAGCAGAGGAGGCTGAAGGACAATGCAGATCAAGATGTGTGTGTGTGGAACTGGAATGAAAGATCTTAGGGATCTAACAAGCTTTAATTATGCATTTGAACTCTTTAGTAATTTCAATTCAGCATATGAACTTTAGTATTTCCATGTTTAACATGAGTTAACGAACCATGCTTTAGATTATGCTTAGAATGTTAAATATATGATGTTAGAATGTTAGTATTTGCATGCTAGAGTGTTTTCATGTATCTAGAACTTGTGTATGCGATTTTTGGCACGAATCGATCTTGGAAATCGAAACTCCGATTGCCGCTTTCACTCTCGGATCGCACGTGAGCGATCCAGGTTCCATTCTTCTTCGGATCAGGACCAACTCGGTGGACATAGTCGATCTCGGATCGGTCACCGACCGATCCATCCACGAACATGAGTTGACGAATTACCGACAGTGAGCCGATCGGTAGCCCCACCGATCATTCGACTGGTCTCAACGATCGATCGATGAGCAGGGATCGGTCGCTGCACCGATCCGCCAAAGGTCAGCAGTGGTGTCGATAGATCGGCCGGCGACCGATCCAAAGCTCCGCCATCTCAAAGATAGCTATGAATACCTAGGTTAGTTGGATATGAAATCTCACTCCCTAGAGGAGGTAACTACAATAGTTTAGTAAAATTTTATTTTACCCACTTTCGCCAGACACCCAGAGGCGTGAGTTAATGTAGCGATCGCTCTAGTACAGTACCGGGAGTTGGGCACGAAAGTGGTATCGGAAAAGGTTTACTTCCTACACACACATCAAGCATGTGCCTACAACTTCCAAGTAAGAACATCTCTCACTCGTGTTTTGTTTGCTTTCATATCGGTTATATATGCTTTCATGTTTGCTCTCATGTTGGTAGTTAATTAATTCATGTTTACGATGATAGTATTTAACATGTTACCAGTAGTTAACTATAACATGATAGCCTAGTTATATATGTTCTCACTGTCTAGAAAATGGCGAGGACGCCCGCCTAAGAGCATCAATCACGGCGTGAGATGAGCGCAAAAGGCTGCCTCCCAGACCTTAGCACTAGTGGCTCAGCCATTAGCAGCAGCTACAAGAAGGGAGATAGCCTCCTTAAAAGCTAACCAGCACTACTCCTCCAGTCACTCCAAGATCAACCTCACGACTCCAGAATCACAGAGGTACTCACCACAAAGACTGAATCCGTGCAGAGTCAGTGTGATGGGGGCAGAGAAGCTTATCCAGTTGGCAGAATTAAGCCCGAGAACTTCTCGTGCACTAGCGAACCATGGGATGCTTGTGCATGGTTTAAAACACCTGAAAGCACGATGGAGCTTCTAGACGCAAAGGTGAAGTGTGCCCTCTTACATTAACAGAAGACGCATGTGTGGTGCGATTAAATCGGTGGACAATGAAACTGGATGACATGGGAACGAAAGAATTCTTCGAGGAATTCTTTCACATGCAAGTCACGAACCGACACATGACACTTAATTTATAGAATTTCGCCGGGCAACCTATCGCCTCAGAAGCCGTGAAGAAATTCAACAGTTGGTCTGGTCCGCATCAGTCGCGTACGAGAAGGAACGAGTACGGTTGATGTCAAGATGCTCGGACCAGAGATCGCGATGAATGTGGCTGGTGGCGTTCATTGGCCACAAACCACGGAGGAGCTAGTGAGTAGTGCTCGATCACCGAGCACTATCAGCACAACATCACCCAGCAGAAACAGGTTTCCATAGAGCCCAAGGGACAAGCTAGCTCAGGTACTCAGCAGAAACAACAGGACATAGCTCCAACTGGAAGGGGAAACCAAGGCAAGCAGTGACCCAAAAGGAGGACCAACTGGAAAACACTCCAGACATCCCAAATGTGCTACTTGTGGGAAACATCATCCAGGAGTTTGCCGCAAGGGTACGCGAGGTTGTTTTGAATGTGGATGTGAAGGGCACATGGCTAGAGGGTGCCGAACAAGAACGATCTTCCTCGACCTCGACTGATAAAGATGGAGCTCGGCCAAATTTCACACACGGATGTATCCCTCTTAGATGGTCCATGATCACTGGGCGATTAGAAGCCCCCACCTACCACAAATGCCGATTTTCTCACCGACCGAGAGGACGTAGCAAATGCCTCGACAGTTGTCACAGGTCGATCAATATTTTTCAGATAATGCAACTGTTATTCGACACTGGGGCAACCCACTCTTATGTATCCGGGCATTTGCCGAGAAAATAGCAACACCCCGAGGTACTCAATAGTCGGCTTTTGACAACGCTACCCTCGTGGAGACATTATGGCATCTACACAGGCTCAGAGCAATGCCGGTCATTATAGCAGACATTTGGTGATCCGATAGTGCTAGAAATGATCGACTACGATGTCATCTTTGGAATGGATTTTACGATCGATACGGCTTCTATAGAGTGCCGAATGTAAGGTCATATTCCAACCGGACAAGTATACTGAGTTGAGTATAGGAAAGCCAAAGAGAAAAGCCGGAAGTTTCTCAAGATTGAAAGTACAGCTAACTATTGTGGATGCATGGATTTTTAGCAATGTGGTCAACACCACCAGGACAAGAACCAACACTATCGGAGGTTCGAGTGTTACTACTCAAAGCTTCCCGAAGAGCTACCAGGCTAACGACAGACGAGATTGAATTTGAGATAGAGCTCATTCCGGACAAATCCAATTTCCAAGGCACCATAAGAACTGAAGGAACTTCAGGAGCAATTCAGGAGCTTCTTGACAAGGGTTTCATCCCCCTAGTCACTCACCATGGGGAGCACCTTTGTTGTTCGTGAAGAAGAAGGATGGAAGCATGCCTATGCATAGACTACTGCGCTTGAACCGGTCATAATTAAAAAGTACCTCTCTCCCGGGATAGATGACCTTGACCTGACCTAAAGGGAGCCACGTGTTCTCTAAAATTGACCTCGGATCAGGATATCACCGGTTAGAGTCAAGAAAGGTGATATACCTAAAACAACTTTCACCAGATACGGACATTATGAGTTCGTAGTCATGCCTTTTGGCGTGACAAATGCTCCAGCTACTTTCATGGACCTCATGAACAGAGTATTCAGAGAATACTTAGACAAGTTTGTCATCATGTTCATCGATGACATTCTTATCTATTCAGGCACTCAGGAGGACCATGCAGAGCATATGAAGACAGTTTTGCAGATCCTTCAGCAGAACCAGCTGTACGCCAAATTCACAAAATATGAATTTTGGCTAGACCAGGTAGCCTTTCTAGGTCACATCATCTCTAAGGATGGTGTTATGGTAGATCCCAGAAAAATAGAAGTAGTAAGTAACTGGAAGAGACCCAGGAACGCCAGTGAAATCAGAAGCTTTCTGGGATTAGCAAGCTACTACAGGAAATTCGTAGAGGACTTCTCCAGGATAGCCTCCGATAGCTCTCACCAGAAAGAACAAGAAATTTCGGTGGACGAGGATCGAGAACAGCTTGCTGAACTACGGAGATTGACCAATGCTCCTATTTTAGCTATACCAGAAACATGCACTGACTTGACATCTAGGCGCTCTAAATTGGGATTAGAGCCTGGGGCAGCAAGGTGATCGCATGCCTCAACTCAAGGATTATGAACTATCCACTCCCGACCTTGAGCTTGCAGGATGGTGTTCGCCTCAAGATTTGGAGACATTGACGAGCTCGATGCTGTATACAGATCTCAAAGTTTCTTATACTACGCTGGACAATACATTTGTAGAGCCAAGGATGACATAGATATCCTCTACCATCGAAAAGCTAATAAGGTAGCAGATACACAGAAGTAGCAGGCTACCTTATTATCTTATCTTTGTCCACCCCTAAGGAAGGAGATTCACGAGCTTGGTCGGGCAGCCCACTCCAGATCACCTTGCTTGATGATATCCATAGAGCGTGGATCACGAAATCAAAAATCAAGCAAGGGTTAGCGAATCGAAGGAGAGTTGAGTGTCCGCTCGGTGTGTAGCACTTTGCGAGATTGTGTTCATCGTGAGGAACTACGAAACAGATTCTAGATGAGGCTCACAGACTCCCTATGCGATGCATCCTGCTCCACCAAATGTATCGATCTGAAGAAACGATTTTGGTGGCTCGATGAAGCGAGATATCGCCAGATACGCCAAGATCTATCTAACTCGCCAAAGGGTTAAGGCGAACATCATCAGAGGAGTTCTCGCACCATCCAGATCCCGGAATGGAAGGAGGATATCTCTATGGACTTCATAGTGGGATTACCCAACCACGAATGGTTTTGATGCTATCCGTAATAATAGCTGACTAAATCACTTAGCTATCAACCTATCCCATCTCCCAGCCGCATGGAGTCCCACTAACCATTATAATGCAGACAAGAGATTTACATCACACTTGAAGTGTGTACCGCACTATGGGCACCCAAGAAAATTCAAGACTTTTCCATCGGATGGTCGACGGAGCGAGTAAATCAGTGCACTGAAGATATGCCCAGGCTTGTGCCCTAGATTAAGGAAGTTGGTGCAAATATCCGAGTCTAGCAGAATTTGCATACAACAGCTATCATGCCACTATCGGCATGACACCTTATGAGGCACTCATGGGCGGAGGTGCGGATCACCAACTGCGTACGAGAGTGGTGAATAGAAGGAACTAGAGCTGACAGATCTAGTAGCAGATACCACAGCAGCCCAAATAGCAGATTCGCCAGAGGATAGACAAAGACAGAGTCAGTAAGAGCTATGCCGATATACACGACGCACCCAGAGTTTCATGGGATACAGCCTCATAGTAGCTCCCATGAGGGAGTCATGCTTTGGAAGAAGGGCAAGCTAGCTCCCGGATATGTGGGACCATACCTTATCAAGAGAGTGGGCAAGGTAGCATATGAGCTAGAGTTACCGTGAGATGCCACCGTCCACAACGTATTTATGTCTCCATGTCAAGAAGCATATTCCGGACGCCACCTGTGATTGAGCCCCGCTGGTACAGGTCCGTGATAATCTCAGCTATGACAATTGGCCTATTCAGATAATAGATCGAGAAGAAAGAAATTACGGAACAAGGAAGTACCATTAGTCAAAGTCAGTTGGCAAAATCACAAAGAAGAGAGGCGACTTGGGAGACAGAGGTCAAGATAAGATGTATACCTGTAATTATTTTAAGTTCGGGGATGAACTTTTTATAAGGTATGGGGGATTATAAAGCCCGAAAAATTCCCGAATTTATTTTAGAATTATTCTGTGATTTTTCTGGAATTTTTAGATATTTTTTCGGAATTTTCCGAGTAGCGAAAAATGCAAAAATAATTGGAACCGTAAAATAACATAGGCGGGAATCGAACCCGAGACCTATGGTTTACGGTTAAGTTTAGTAACCGGTGAACCCAGCAGGGCCGTGCTGAAAGGAAAGGGAAACAATTTAATTTATATTAGAGTTGGGCCTAGTTACCCACTTAATATAAATATTAACTTAAGTTGGGATTTGGTTTATTTTTGGGTTCGGCATTTTCTCTCCTCACCGAAGCCTCCTTTCCCTCTCCCGTTTCTTTCTCTCGGCGCAGCAAACAAAGCAAGGGAGACCTAGGGTTCCTTCCCTAGGATCGTGTGTTCACTTTCCGGCGACAACACCAACACGAAGTCGATTCTTCTCCGCGAGAGGAACGCGAGGACGTAAGTGGTTCGTCGAACGGAACAGTTTCCAGAAAACCTAACGGATAGAATCGTAAGAAAACCTTGCGATTGAGGTAAGAAACCCCTCACCTACAGTATAATTGCTCTCGCTTGTTAGTTTTGGCGTTAGTTCAGTAGTTTTACAGTTTTCAGTTTTAGGGTGTGCCTCTAGTGCACACCAAGCATTCAGTAGAATGCCCAGTTCAGAAGGATGCACCAGTAGGCGTCCTAACAGCATGTAAAATGTATTAGAAACATTTTATTCAGTTTATTATTAGTTATTACAGTTATATGGATCAGATATCCATTGGGTGGCTCCCACAGTAGCCTCTAGGTTCGATAACCTAGAAGAAAGTAAAATAAAACAAGATTCAAGATATTACTTTTTATTCTGCCAGGAAGCGACTGGATCAGATATCCATGGGTCGACTCTGGCCGTCCCTAGGTTCAGATAACCTAGTAACCCCACTGATTCGGAACTTGCAATCCCGGTCTCGTAGCGCATAGCAAGTATAGTTGCCAGGCCCAGAAGCATGTTTAGTATTTTCATCTATTATATGTATAGTTTTCAAATTTGAAAACCAGTTGAGAATACAATTTAATTCAGTTCAGCTTAATTGATTTGAGTTCATGTACAGATTTAGATATATGCATGACTAGTTCAGTTTCATGTTCAGTTTATATGTTATGCCATGCTTTGTATGATACTATGCCATGCCATGCTTGCATATTCAGTATGTTTTTCAAACAGCATGATTTAAAATCATATTTGCATCGTATGCATGATTTAGTGAGGTAGATGGTTTCTTACTAAGCCTTAAGCTTACAGATACTATGTTTCCTTATACTGCAGATAAAGGTAAATGAAAGATGGACTAGCAGAGGAGGCTGAAGGACAATGCAGATCAAGATGTGTGTGTGTGGAACTGGAATGAAAGATCTTAGGGATCTAATAAGCTTTAATTATGCATTTGAACTCTTTAGTAATTTCAATTCAGCATATGAACTTTAGTATTTCCATGTTTAACATGAGTTAACGAACCATGCTTTAGATTATGCTTAGAATGTTAAATATATGATGTTAGAATGTTAGTATTTGCATGCTAGAGTGTTTTCATGTATCTAGAACTTGTGTATGCGATTTTGGCACGAATTGCGGAAATCGTAAACTCGATTCGCTTCAACTGGATCGGCCGGATCGGCCGCTGCCGATCCATATTCCTCTTCTCGATCTGGCCACCGACCGATCCGTATGGATACGAGAGCTATCAGATCTCCAGATCGGTCACCGACCGATCCATCCACGACAGAGTTCGGACGAAACTGCGATCGATCGGGCCACCGATCGATGAGCAGCGGATCGCTTGCAGACCGATCCACCAAGGTTCGCGTGGGTGTCGAGAGATCGGTCGGCAGACCGATCCAAAGCTCCAGTTTCATCTCCCCAGCATAGCTATGAATACCTAGAAGGTAGTTGGATATGAAATCTCACTCCTACAGAGTTAACAGAGGCAACTACAATAGTTTAGTAAAATTTTATTTTACCCACTTTCCGCACAGTACACCCCAGTAGCGTCAGTAGTTAATGTAGCGATCCGGCTCACAGCTTAGTACCCAGGAGTTGGGTCGTTACAGGCTACGACAGGGACATAGAGGATAAATTGGTTTTGGCCTCCCGACGAGCTCGAGTATCCCGTGTTCGCCCCGAACACACAACTCAAATTCATCAATAATAACTAATTCCACTAGAGAGTTATTATTGCACTACCGCACCAATCCCAAATTATATTATGGGCTCCTACTTATCATGAGTGTGTTAATCTCCTTGTGTTTAAGAAATCAAATGTCCATTAATTTAATTGAGTTACTGACAACTCACTTTAATTAATATCTTAGTCCAAGAGCAGGACCACTCAACTTCATTGTAATGTCAGACTAAGTCCACCTTCAGGGGTTAACATGACAATCCTTATGAGCTCCTCTTGGGGGCATTCTCAACCTAGATTACTAGGATACAGTTTTCTTCTATAATCAATAACACATAGTATAAGTAATATAATTTCCCAACTTATCGAGCCTTTTGATTTATCGAGCTAAATCTCACCCTTTGACCAATTTTACCTTAGTCTCCATTTCACACATTTCTAGATTATTAATCGAGTTAACCTATAGGGTTGGTGAAATGGTTTTCAATTTTACTTGAAAAGAATTAGTTTGAATTTTGAATCTAATTTGACCTTGTATTAGATTTTGGTTTGGCCATTAATCAGTTAAATACATATTTTAAAAATTGACTTATAAGTTGTGGTAAGGCACAATGGCCTTTTATGATATCGGAGAAACAACCACCTCCTTAAATAAAGCCTTTTTAAGAAACTATACTTTTAACCTACTTATTGAAAAATTTAGGTCTAACTAGTTTCGGATGTGGTGAGGTAGCTTCAGTTAATTTCTCTCAACTAAGTGCACCAAATAGGATAATCCATACCCAACTTGGATACACTTATTCTTAGCATCCCTAATATACTATCGTCTCACCACATCCTAACACTAGGTTGTTATGTATCAAATTGACTATTTTCTAACATAGCCATGCTAAGTTAAGTAAAAAATAAACTGAGGATGCATAACAAAAGTAACAAATGGAACAATCATGCAATTTTATCTTACAATAAAATTATTTTTTCTATTGGTTCTCTCTGAATCATAACTTTGATATGGTTTATCTAGGTAATGAATATAACTATTGTGGATTCAATATTGATTTAGTCCAACTTAAATACTCATGATTGATTTAGGGACCCATGGTTAGACTTGAATTCTAGTAGTTCATTAACTAATAATAGATATGATTTTGAATCGTTTCATAGGCTTATAAGCATGTGAAGATCAATTGTATATGATCCTTTGTGTTTCGAGTAATATATTAAGGGACTTGGAGATCAAAGTTAACCATTTTAATGATCCTTTTAGTTCTTCAACTTCAATTTTCAAAGGAATTTTATTACTCAAGTTGTTGGACTTTTGTTGAAGTTCCATTTTGAACTTATTCATTTGAAGTGCTTAGGGTAGTCTTATCCTTAAGGACTTCTACATTATTTTAGAGTGACTCAACCTTGATATTGGTTTTGGCTAATTCCAAACTAAATTACAAATGACAGTATATAACTTATTAACTTAGGGAGAGACAACCTAATTATTGGGCTTGTCAGGAAAGTATATATAGATCTATGGCTTATCTCAAACTTTGGTTCAAATTTGGACTCAAACTCGAGTTCAAATTTGGTCTTAGCTGATTGTTCTATTATCAATTGTGTTAGGAGGTTGGATTGAGCTTATTCTTCCTCGTTTGACTCCTCCGATAATGATTCTATTAGAGTTGAAGGAACTAGATTTTTGATAATTTGAAAATGTTCAAAATTAAGGCTTATTTTTATTTAATGAAAATTTACTGAGTGTGCAGGTAGGTCAACCAGAATATCCAAGTGATACTTGTTGGTGCGGGTAGCACTAACGGTCTAACCCAGATTTTGATGAATGACAAATAGGTTAAGTTAGTTTTGGTGTTATCTGACACTTTGATCAAGTGTGCAGGAGAAGTCCATGATTCGATCTGGCCTGAATCGGATGTGGTGCGAAGTCCCAATGGACTCATCCAAGCAGTGGGGTTGATCGACGAGTAGAAGTCCAAGCGGTCGACGGTCGTGGCACCGGATAGTCGGCGAGAAGTCCGCGGGTGGTCGACGGCTGACCGAGATGAGTCCAACGGTCGACGGACGTCTGCGGCGCAAGTAAGTCATCCGGAAGGGAGGGGAGAGGCTGCTCCGGAAGGGAACATTAGCGTCGATCCGCTTAGATCCATTTGATATCTAACTCGAGATCGTGACTAGATTCCGATCTCGAAAGAATCTAAGTTATACTTTTTATTTATCTGTTGAACTTTAGTCGACAACTGCTTTACAGATATATATTTGCTGACTAACTTTGTTTTGCAGGAAAGGGAGTTTTCTGAACAAGGTGGTCCAGCGCCCGAGAGGCCGGAGGAGGTCCAAGCGCGAGGATTCGGCCCAGCAATTCTATCCAGCCAAGTCGTCACGGAGCATCTCGGAGGAGTTACATCACATTCCAGGTGCCCGGAAAAGATATAAAGAAGCCCATGCAGATCTTCGAATCAATCAATTGTCGAGAATTCTTCAACGTGCCGCCGGCCGTTCAGCCACGCGACAAAGCCCACACTACACTCCATTCTTTCCTTCTTGTCGGTATTTGTTTTCGCCATTAGCATTCATACGGTTCTTTTGTAATCATCATTTCAATTGCTAGTGATTGCTCAACAAGTGGTCAAGACCACGCCCGTAGGAGGAGCTACACGTTCAACGAAGTAAAACATTTGTGTCTATTTTACTTTTCCGCTGCGCTTACACTCTAAATTTTCTAATCGATATTCATCCCCCCTCTATCGAATCTAACGGTCCTACAAGTGGTATCAGAGCAGGTACCGCTCTGATTTGGTGCAACCACCAATCAGACAGGGGGTGAATTTTTTTTGGTTCGATAATTATTTTGAAAACTGGTGTTTCGTGAACTTAATATTTCTCTAATCAATTTAAATTAGTGCAACACGAATCTAGATTTTTTTTCTACTTTTCTCTTCCCGCACTACTAATCCAAGACCAAGTCTTGGGATATTTTTTGGTTATTTACCTGTGCACAGAATGTCCCAACAAGAAGGATTCAGCACAGTATGACCTCCACTCTTCAACGGGGACGACTTTCCATACTGGAAGAAGCGCATGGAGGTCTACCTCAAAACAGACTTTGACCAGTGGATGAGCATTACGAGACCTTACAAAATTCCGGCAGACACCTCCAGGAATATACTGGATCCTGAAGACTGGATAGCTGACTTGAAGAAGAAGGCGTCAACTGAGAATAAAGCGATCAACACTCTACAGTGCGGACTAACAAGAGAAGAACTAAACAGAGTCGGTCCACACAAAAACGCTAAAGAACTGTGGGACAAATTGATCGAGCTGCACAAGGGAACGAGCGACGCTAAGGTAACAAAACGAGACATGCTTTTAAATAAAATGCAGGAAGGAGAAACAGCGAATCAGCTCCACGCAAGGATCAAGGACATCCTCAACGGGCTTCATGCGATAGGCCACCAGATGGATAATAGAGATTTAATAAGGTACGCATTAAACGCCTTTCCACGTAATAGCTTGTGGGCATCGATAGTGGATGCCTACAAAATTTCTAAGAATTTTTCTAAATCAAAATTAGATGAACTTTTCTGTGAATTAGAATTACACAAACAAACTAATGCTGGAGCCGAGAAAGATGTAGTGTCATGCCCCCAGAAGAGTCCCTGTCCGAGAAAATTTCGGCAGCATCTCCCCTGTACGGCGGACAATCAAAATTTTCTACAAGCACTAAATACTCAGCCACAGGCGGCTGGAATAATAACAGTAATAAAAATCAATCACGACGCAGTTTATATATATATTCAGCCTCTGGCTGACACAACCACGCAGTAATAATACTACTCAACTACACTCGTAAAGCTCAAAACCGACGAACTCACCTCTTCTGCCATCCCGGCAGGCATGTAGTAGAATAAAAACCAAATCCAAATCCATCAGTATAATAAAATATATATCATGTCCATAAGCAAATAAATCCAGAACATAACGAGTTCAAACAGTCTAGAACAAAAAGAAACCAAAGAAAACCAAACATATCCTGGAGGTCTGCAGGACCAGCACTACGTGCAGTGAGGACTAGCGACTGGAACTCCCTCCTGACAGCATCAACCTGAAAATAACAACAATGGAGGCGGGGTGAGTCCAACACTCAGCAGGTACAATTGATATGCAAAGTAAAGAAATAACACCTAGCACTAATCATGCGTACAGTCTCCTGATAAAGATAAAGGTAACTACAAACCGAAGAAGACAGAGAGAAATGCTAACCAGACCTTTAGAAGGACAAACAGTCAAAAGGTATAGAAGACCAGATGCATGCCAATCAAGGTATCCAAGCGTGCGTATATAAGTGCAACAAACACAAACACAACAATAAATGCATCATGCATATGATGCCAATGTCATGGTCACCCCGACGCCTCACACGACTCACAAAAGGTGGGACCGAGTGGGCAGACAACCGTGCACTCAGGAACACTACTCCGATGAGTGATCGAGTGGACGGATGTCTGTCGAAGTACATACGCATTCTACCCCAAATCATAAATGGGGGCGCTCACCAACTCCCGACGCTATGACGGGAGGAATCTTAACGCACTCACGCGTCCACACTACCCCCGAGCTGAGGCGGATCAACGGGCACCGGAAGAGTCAAGCGGCGTGCACCACGCATATCTCGCTACCCATGAGCCACAACGGAGCGAGGATGAAACCGCAATGTGCTATAATGGAGCAATCTATCGCACAGCATGCGATCATGCAAATGGTGCATGTCACTAAGCATGGTAATATACTAATCCAACCTCTGGACATATCATAATGTGCACAAAAGTGAATGAATCATATCAAGATATACTGATCAATAAGGTATCAAACCTAGGTCCTGAACATGTGAAACGTGGTTATATCACTACCCATGAGCATGATAGATCAGGTACAAGACCAATACGAGATGCAATCAAACAATCAATCAAACAGGTAACATGTATTGGGCAGTGATTAACCGAAATAAATAGGAAACACAATTAATGCAACATATTATTTTCATTACTAAGCATATCAAAGACAAATAGTCAAAAGTACCCGCCTCCAATCGAAAAGGATCGTATCCAAAACAGATCCCCCGTCAAGACACCGTCTCGAATCAATATCCTGTAATAAATCGTACAGTTTGGCTAAGTTTAATTATAACTAAAATAGCTAAACCAAACTATTTTCTTCAGGAACCCCAATTGAATTTAACTAAAAATCAATTAGGATTAGTTCCATTAACCCTAACCATTCTACTATTCGATTTCATTAAAACCTACACATGAATCCAACTCTCTACTTCTTACCTCAATTCTTCTTCAGCCGTTCTGTAATGGCAACAGAACCAATCAGTAATGAGATGACTGGAATTGAGGAAACCCCAATCTCGGATCAGCAATGAAAACCAGGGCCCAATGAACAACAAATCAGATTGGTAGCGCCGAGGAGATGGGTGTCGCGGCTGAGGCTAGGGCACAGCTTTGCTCGACGATCGGAGGGAAAGCTCTAGGGCTGAGGAAGGCCGGCGGCAGCGCTGCTCCGGGCGGAGGGAGAGGCGATCGGCGCTGTGCCAAGACACGGCAGAGAGGAAGAAGGGCACAGAGGAGTCGGACTTGGGAGAAAGGAGGAAGATGACCGGCGCTACTCTGTGTGTCGCCGACGGCAGTGGCTCGGCGTCGGGTGGCTAGGGCAAGTAGAGGAGAGGAGTTTGGCTCGAGCAGGCGGTCGGGCGGCGGTGCTAGGGCTCCGGCAGAGGAGAGGAGGAAAGGGAGAAGAAGTGGCCGGTGTTTTTGTGCTCTCGGAGAGGAGGAATCCGCCGGCCGGCGGTTAGGGCAGAGAGGAGGAAAATCGGCGGCGTCGGGGAGAAGGGCTCGGGCTCGCGGAAGAGGAAAAGAAACGGAGGAAATAAAAATAAGGAAAAAGAAAAAGAAAAGGAAAAGAAAAAATAAAACTTTTCCTCATTTAAATAGGATAGTCTAAACAGACTTTTCCGGGCCCCGTTTTTATCCCCGTGAACTTATCCGTACGAGCTCCGAAAAATTTCTGAAAAATTTCCAAAAATTCCGAAAAATTCCCTTAATCATATTCGCCTATTTCCAGTATTTTACATTCTCCCCCACTTATAAAAATTTGGTCCCCAAATTTCAACAGACAGCAAGTATAAATGCTGAACGGTAACTAAATCACATACCTCAAGTGAAAAGATGGGGATATCGAGCTCGGATCGTATCCTCAAGCTCCCAAGTAGCCTCCTCGTCTGAATGATGCTGCCCTCCGACTTTAACCAACCGGATGGTCTTGTTCCGCAACTGACGCTCCTTCCGGTCGAGAATCCGTACCGGAACCTCCTCATAGGTAATGTCAGGCTGAACTGGAACTGGAATATCAGCCAGTACATGCGTCAGGTCAGGTACGTATCTCCTCAGCATAGATACGTGGAATACATCGTGGACGCCTGACAGGGACGGTGGTAGTGCCGGTAAGCTACCGCTCCGATCCTCTCCAAGATCTCGAAAGGCCAATGTACCGCGGAGCTAGCTTACCTCTGAGGCCAAATCTCTTCACCCCTTTCGTGGGTGAAACTAATAGAAATACATGGTAGCCAGTAGAGAACTCCAGGGGTATGCGTCTTCGATCAGCATAACTCTTCTAGCGGTCCTGCGCCTCTGACATCCTCCGTCTGATAGTACGGACCAACTCGGCCTCATGCTGAGCTCTACGAGGTCCCAACAACTGGGCCTTTCCAACCTCATCCCAGAGGGTGGGCGTCCGACAAGGCCTACCATACAACACTTCAAACGGCGCCATCTAGGTAGCCGAATGAAAGCTGTTGTTGTAAGCGAACTCTACCAACGGCAGATGGTCCTCCCAACCGCCTCCAAAATCCATAACACATGACCTCAGCAGGTCCTCTAAAGTCTGAATGGTCCGCTCTGACTGTCCATCTGTCTGCGGATGGAAAGCTGTACTGAAACGGAGCTGTGTCCAAGGCCTGCTGCAGACTCTGCCAGAAACGAGACGTAAACCGTGGATCTCTATCCGAAATAATACTCAACGGAACACCATGTAGTCCGATAATCTCTCGACAATACAAATCGCTAATCGATCCAAGGGATCGGTCCGAATCGCTAGGGCGCGAATGTTAATCGATCAACGATTACCCAACACCATGGCCTCGCCGTGTCCCTGAACCCTACCACAAAGTCCATGGTAATGTGATCCCACTTCCACTGTGAATAGGAATCATCAAGTAACCTCGCAGTCTCTCGTGTTCACTTCACGATGCAAGACATCTAGCTACGAACCGCGATGTCTTTCTTCATGCTGCTCCACCAATAGGAACGCCTCAAGTCTCGATACATACGGGTCCCGCTTGGATGGATCGCAAATCAAGAACGGTGTGCTCCTCAAGTAGCTCCTATAAGACCGGATGAGACCGAGGTACGCATAATCGCCTCGAAGAATATAATACCTCCTCATCTGTAAACTCTGGCCTGATGCCCTAAGCTATCTCGATCGCTAATAAACCGCAAATGCCGATAATCGCCGGCTCTCTTGATCCTCGTCTCGATCGACGATCGAGCAACCATGGTAACTAGAATACCCCGCTCTGTCGGTCCCTGCTCCTCAAGATCTAACTCGAGAAACTCGAATCAAGTCCGGTGGCAAGCCAAAGTCCTCTGGACTTCTTGCCGAAAGTGCATCGCAACCACATTAGCTTTCCCGGTGGTAGCTAATGGTACAATCGTAGTCCTTCAGAACTCCATCCATCTCCTCTGTCGGAGATTAAGCTCCTTCGAGTGAAAATATATTTGAGACTCTTATGATCGGTGAGAATCTCAAATGTGATACCGTATAAATGATGACGCCAAAGCTTCAGAGCAAAGATGATGGCAACTAACTCCAAGTCATGAACTAGGTAGTTCTTCTCATGCCCCTTCACGAGAAGCATAAGAGACTACTCAGGCGTCGCATCGTAGCACGCCCAAACCCCGAGAGACGCTGGCCGTGTAGAGTACAACCATCCTCTCCAGGTAAAACCAAAACCGAGCCGACACTAATCTCTCGCTTCACCGGAAGCCGGTCTCGCAATCCCTGACCATACGAACTTCACGCCTTTCCGGGTAATCGACGGCATAGCAATACGCGAGAAGCCCTCGACAAAACGCTTAATATCCTCGCCAATCCAAAATCCGGATCTCCGAATCGACATCTACCGCCCCAACCGGTGATGCCTCGATCTTCCGAGGATCAACTGAATACCGCTAGAAACCACGTGTCCCGAAACCCAACCGAGGATAGCGAATGCACACTTGCCGAACTTTGCATACAACTGATGTCGTCAAGAATTCTAAGATCGTATGAAGATGTCATGCTCCTCCTAACGAGAGTAGACCAATATGTCATCAATGAAAACGATAACAAACTGATCTAGATACTCCGGAAAGATGCGGTTCATCAAGTCCATAAACACCGCTGGAGCATTAGTAAGCCCAAATGGCATTACCAAAACTCATAATGACCGTATCCGTACGGAAAGTCGTCTTCTGATATCGAATCTCGACTCTCACCGATGATATCCGGATCGCAGATCAATCTTAGAATACACTGAAGTACCTGAGCTGATCAAACAAATCCTCAATCCGTGGTAATGGATATTTATTTCGACGGTCACCGCATTCACCTCCGTAGTCAATACATAACCTCATGGTGCCGCCTTTCTTCTTGACAAATAGAATCAAGAACCCCATGGTGAAACACTAGGGCGAATGACCCTGTCTAAAAGCTCATGGAGTTAAACCTTCAGCTCGTTCAACTCTTTTGGTGCCATACGATACGGAGCTGATGTCGGCCTTGCCCTAATCGCCTCAATAGCGAACCCACCGCCTTCCGAGGCAACTGGCCTCCGAAATACATCCGGGTATTCCGACAACAGAACATCGAGAGTCATGAACTACTACCGTCTCAGATCGATCAACGATAATGAAAACCATGACAACCGTGAGACAGCAGCTTCTGCGCTTGAATAATCGAGATGGTCGTCTCTGATGCCAGTGAAACTCCACGAGGGTTGGTTCGGAGGCCGGAAGGTGACCACCCTCGTCTGGCAATCAACGGTAGCATGATATACTGATAGCCAATCCATGCCAAGAATGACATCAAACTCGATCATCTCCAATACTAGAAGATCTACCGTAAGTATCATGTTGCCAAAGTCTAACGGGCAACCTATGATCTCCTGGGTGACGTCTAAAGTATCACCCGACGGTAGGGAGACAGTCAATCGCCGCAACCTAACAGTAGGTAATCTACCAATCTCCCGCATAAAGGTACGGGATATAAAAGAATGCGAACTACCAGTATCAATCAAAATATCAGCAGTAAATGCATAAATAGAAATCGTACCGCGGAAAACGGATCCGTCGGCCCGCTGAGCATCCTCTCTGGTAATCGCATGAACACGACCAGTCTCTGGCGGAGGAGGAGGTGGTAACACTGCCAGCGGGCCGGGCGGTAAGCCTCATCGAGGCGCGCTGACTATGTGCGATAAGACCGAGAGGATGGTGATCGACATCGGTACTGGCCGACCGAGTCCGATCACGCTTCGAGTCTGATAATATGGTCCGAGCAAAACTGGGTGCTAGCACCGAGTACTCGCCCAAGCATGCCAAATGCCGCCGCGAGGAGCCGCCTCGCCGACGCCGGAGGGTGTGAATCTCCGCCTCCTCGCCGAGACACCGATCGATTAGACTGCCCCTCCGCTCGACCTCCTGTGCAGCCGAGCCTTCACCGACAATCTCGGCTCAGGCCTGTGCGCAATAAAAGCAAACCGACTGCTCCAGAGTGTCAAGTGATGTGATCTCGAACCACATCGAAACATCAGATATCGCTGTGGATTGTTTCCGATCCTCGCCGAGGAGACCGAACGCCCCGAGGAAGATCGCCCGACTTCGAGGCCTACGAGAAACCCTGTAAGAACTCGACCTGATCGTCGCGATTACTCGACGCGCCCCTGCCGTCAGGTTCTGCCGGACTCGCCCCGTCCGACCCGTATGCTTTCTTTTTCCCGTCGGATATGCCGTCCGAGCTAACTCTATCATCAAAGCTCGATTCAATGCATCAGAGTAAGATGTAATCCCTAATCCAGCAAGTTGTACATGCAGATAACCATCCAATCCCTGTATAAACTGCATCATGCGAGTTCCGTCCTCCGCAACTAACTCTGGACAAAACTGAGCCAACCGGAGGAATTCAGTATTATACTCGGTCACTGAGCGATTATTCCGCCTCAGACTCATAAAATTCTGTGGACGAGCCATCCGATAAGACAATGGAAAGAAGCGGCTCTCAAAAGCCTCTCGAACCTGGTCCACGTGACATTGTGCTCACCAATAATAGAACCTGGTAACCCACTGGTATTAGCTTCATCCCGTGCTTTCTCCCACTCGGAGCAAGCCATATAGAAGAAAGTCTGCTCCATAGTCTCTATCCATGACAGAGCCATACTCGGATCGAGATCTCCGCGAAAAAGAGTGAAACGAGTCTTCATCGACTCCGCCGCTGAATCCTAGCTCGGCAAATGGCAATATCGTTGATTTGTGCCTGGACTAAGCAGGAACTCATGGAAACACCGAGCCGATACTGTGGTACCGCTGAATAGACCAGAGGAGGAACTCCGCTGCTGGATATACCGGAGCATAAGCCGCTTGTACCGCCTGGGGACAAAAGTGGTGGCGTACCTGGGATATGGTGCCATCAGAGGCACCTTTGGGGCACAAAGCATCGGTGTGGGTAGGTCCGTGGCGGTGCCGAGTACGTCGAGGTCGCCTGAGCAAATGTCTGCACGCCAATGGTACACTGGCGGTAGGTAAATGTGGTAGGCGTGGATACCGCTTGGTGGCCAAAATAGGTATCTCCACAGAGCTATCGGATTTGAGAGCCCGATGCTCCGCCGCATCCCGAGTCCGTCCCGATCGACCGGCCACTATCAAGCATCTCCGCATATCCAGAGATCCGTGGTCCTCCCACGTGGTCGTCCAACACCACGCCTCGCAGCAATACGAGTAGATCGTCTCATATCTGTTAAATTAAATTACAGATATCAATACCAATATAACAAACATCAAATAACAACATACCTATTTGTCGTCTGGAGATGTTCCGTCACTGTCCAGTCCCCAATTTGACCTCAAAATTCGACGCATACATCACGAAAATCCAAATAAATCAAACGGAATCAAACACAACCATATCGAAAACTGATAATGCCCATTGACTCGCAAAACTCGCTAACCCAAATATCCGTAATACCAACAATGTATCCGATAAATTCCGACGCCAAAAGGTGTATCATAACCCGCCTCGATACCAAATAAATTGGTATCGATAAATTCAAAATCCAAAAATACGAAAACAAAATATCGTAAACTTGCTCGATACCACTAAATTGTCACGCCCCTAAGGAGTCCCTGTCCGAGAAATTGACAGATCTCCCTGTATGACGGACAATCAAAATTTTCTACAAGCACTAAATACTCATGCGGCTGGAATAATAACAAGAATAAAATCAATCACCACGCAGCTTATATATATATTCAGGCTGACACAACCACGCAGTAATAATACTCGACTCAAAACCACCCTACTCAACTACACTCGTAAAGCTCAAAACCGACGAACTCACCTCTTCTGCCATCCCGGCAGTCATGTAGTAGAATAAAAACCAAATCCAAATCCATCAATATAATAAAATCTATATCATGTCCATAAGCAAATAAATCCAGAACATAACGAGTTCAAACAGTCTAGAACAGAAAGAAACCAAAGAAAACCAAACATATCCTGGAGGTCTGCGGGACCAGCACTATGTGCAGTGAGGACTAGCGACTGGAACTCCCTCCTGACAGCATCAACCTGAAAATATCAACAATGGAGGCGGGGTGAGTCCAACACTCAGCAGGTACAATTGATATGCAAAGTAAAGAAATAACACCTAGCACTAATCATGCGTACAGTCTCCTGATAAAGATAAAGGTAACTACAAACCGAAGAAGACAGGAGAGAATCTGTACTAACCAGGACCCGGTAAAAGGACAAACAGTCCGAAAGGTATAGAAGACCTGTATGCATGTCAATCAAGGTATCCAAGCAATGTGCAGCATATAAGTGCAACAAACACAAACACAAACAGTAAATGCATCATGCATATGATGCCAATGTCATGGTCACCCCTGACGCCAGTCAGCCGACTCACATCAACAGTGGGACCGAGTGGGTAGGGCTGTGACAACCGTGCACTCAGCAACACTACTCCTGATGAGTGATCGAGTGGACGGGATGCTGTCGGAGTACATACGTACTCCTACCCCAAATCATAAATGGGGGAGCGCAATGCTCTCAACTCCCGGTACGCTGTGACGGGGAGGGATCTCTAACGTGCTACACGCTGCGTCACACTACCCCTGAGCGGATCAACGGAGCACCGGAAGAGTCAAACTGACGTGCTACCACGCTATATCTCGCTACCCATGAGCGTCACAACGGAGCACCGAACAGTGATGAAACTGGCAATGTGCTCGACAATAATGGAGCAATCTATCGCACAGCATGCGATCATGCAAATGGTGCATGTCACTAAGCATGGTAATATACTAATCCAACCTCTGGACATATCATAATGTGCACCAAAGCGAATGAATCATATCAAGATATACTGATCAATAAGGTATCAAACCTAGGTCCTGAACATGTGAAACGTGGTTATATCACTACCCATGAGCATGATAGATCAGGTACAAGACCAATACGAGATGCAATCAAACAATCAATCAAACAGGTAACATGTATTGGGCAGTGATTAACCGAAATAAATAGGAAACACAATTAATGCAACATATTATTTTCATTACTAAGCATATCAAAGACAAATAGTCAAAAGTACCCGCCTCCAATCGAAAAGGATCGTATCCAAAACAGATCCCCCGTCAAGACACCGTCTCGAATCAATATCCTGTAATAAATCGTATAGTTTGGCTAAGTTTAATTATAACTAAAATAGCTAAACCAAACTATTTTCTTCAGGAACCCCAATTGAATTTAACTAAAAATCAATTAGGATTAGTTCCATTAACCCTAACCATTCTACTATTTGATTTCATTAAAACCTACACATGAATCCAACTCTCTACTTCTTACCTCAATTCTTCTTCAGCCGTTCTGTAATGGCAACAGAACCAATCAGTAATGAGATGACTGGAATTGAGGAAACCCCAATCTCGGATCAGCAATGAAAACCAGGGCACAATGAACAACAAATCAGATTGGTAGCGCCGAGGAGATGGGTGTCGCGGCTGAGGCTAGGGCACAGCTCTGCTCGACGATCGGAGGGAAAGCTCTAGGGCTGAGGAAGGCCGGCGGCAGCGCTGCTCCGGGCGGAGGGAGAGGCGATCGGCGCTGTGCCAAGACACTAGGGCTCGGGAGAAGGCACAGAGGAGTCGGGATCACCGTACGCAGCGGGGAGGAGCGGTGCTCGGCGTCAGCGCCGGTGGCAGAGAGCAGGCGGTCAAGCGGCGGTGCTAGGGCTCCGGCAGAGGAGAGGAGGAAAGGGAGAAGAAGTGGCCGGCGTTTTTGTGCTCTCGGAGAGGAGGAATCCGCCGGCCGGCGGTTAGGGCAGAGAGGAGGAAAATCGGCGGCGTCGGGGAGAAGGGCTCGGGCTCGCGGAAGAGGAAAAGAAACGGAGGAAATAAAAATAAGGAAAAAGAAAAAGAAAAGGAAAAGAAAAAATAAAACTTTGCCTCATTTAAATAGGATAGTCTAAACAGACTTTTCCGGACCCCGTTTTTATCCCCGTGAACTTATCCGTACGAGCTCCGAAAAATTTCCGAAAAATTTCCAAAAATTCCGAAAAATTCCCTTAATCATATTCGCCTATTTCCGGTATTTTACATGTAGCTTTATTTGCAGGTTCCTCCAAAGAAAAGAAAAGCAAGCCTGAATTTGAAGAAGACTCCGACCAAGACTCCGAAGATGAAGAACACCTGGTGAACTTGGTAAGAAAAATGTTCACCAGGAGAAAGAGGAGCTTCAGTAAAAAGGACCTTCAAAAGATCAGCTCTCCCTCAGAACAAAAGAACATGACTTGCTACGGCTGCAATAAAAAGGGACACTACATGAAGGAATGCCCAAAACTGAAGTTCAACAAATCAAAGCCAACCAAAAAGAAGGCACTCAAAGCAACGTGGGACGACTCCTCGGACGAATCGGAGGAAGAAGAGCAGAAACATCAGAGCCACCTCGCACTGATGGCCCGCGAAGCCGAAATGGAAAACGAGTCGGAAGATGAAGACGGGTCTGAACCCGAAACAAGCCACGAGTCCGTACTCGTTTCCGAAGGCCCGAATGAGGTATACTTTAATTTAAACAAAAAAAATTTTAGAATTATTTCCTGTTTAAATAGTAAATTAACTAAATTAGAAAATGAAAACAAATCACTTCTTGAGGAAAATCAAAACCTCAAGGAACAAATCATAAATTCAAATCCAACTCAAGATCTAACACTTGAGGAGGAAAATTTATCACTAAAAAATGAGATTAACAATTTAAAGGAAATGTTAGAAAAGTTCACAACAAGATCAAAAAATTTAGACTTAATCCTAAATAATCAAAAAGCATGTTATAATAAAACCGGACTCGGATACAAGTCAAACTCAAATAAAACTTTTAAGTCGTTAATAACTCAATACAAATCAACTAATCAAGCTTGGGTCCCGAAAGCGTGTCTAACCACGCAAGTAGGACTTAATCAATATTATATACCTAAATAAAAAATACATTATATAAAATCGAACAAACCTAAACTAAATTCAAAATCTAAACACCTTAAAAATCAATAAAGTTATCACCAAGTTAACCATAACTATAAAAAGAATCGACACAAACCTAAAACCAAAATTTAAATTAAAGGCCAATAATTCAGGGGGAGACTCCAGAATAGCTGGCACCTCCAAAACTAACTTACCCGACAGGGTAACCCAAAACAAACTAACCCGGCAGGGTAATTAGGATTAGTTAAAAAGAGACTAAGTTTAACTTGAATCATGGTACTGGTGAAGTTTTTTGATGATAGTACGTTAGGGAAGCTTGGGTATCGCATGTCTAGAAAGATATGGTTTCGATCTGGTGCATTTGGCCAAGTGGAACTGACCGAAGCTACCCTTAAATGAATCCTAACCAGTTAGACCAAGATTTAGTACTAAGTTCCGTGGATAGGACTATTCGGAAAACCTCGAAAGGTTGGTTACTTCTAATGATGTCCATGTGACTCACCAAGCTTAGAAGTTTATCCGAAAAATGCCAATTTGTGGAAACCAAAGCTAAATCTGAATGTAACACAAGTTAAACCAAAACTCCACAATTAACCATCCAATTTCATCTCACAAAATCATAGGATTCCCTGATTGATAATATAGATCGGGTGAGATGAATAAGGCTAATTTAAAAACTTAAAACTTATTTTCAAAATCTTAATTTTAAAACTTAAAAATTATTTTCAAAATCTTAATTTTAAAACTTAAAAAATTATTTTGAAAATCTTAATTTTAAAAATTAAAAAATTATTTTCAAAATCTTAATTTTAAAACTTAAAAATTATTTTCAAAATATTAATTTTAAAACTTAAAAATCATTTTCAAAATCTTAATTTTAAAACTTAAAAATCATTTTCAAAATCTTAATTTTAAAACTTAAAAAATTATTTTCAAAATCTTAATTTTAAAACTTAAAAATTATTTTCAAAATCTTAATTTTAAAACTTAAAAAAATTATTTTCAAAATCTTAATTTTAAAACTTAAAAATTATTTTCAAAATCTTAATTTTAAAACTTAAAAATTATTTTCAAAATCTTAATTTTAAAACTTAAAAATTATTTTCAAAATCTTAATTTTAAAACTTAAAAATTATTTTCAAAATCTTAATTTTAAAACTTAAAAAATTATTTTCAAAATCTTAATTTTAAAACTTAAAAATTATTTTCAAAATCTTAATTTTAAAACTTAAAAATTATTTTCAAAATCTTAATTTTAAAACTTAAAAAATTATTTTCAAAATCTTAATTTTAAAACTTAAAAAATTATTTTCAAAATCTTAATTTTAAAACTTAAAAAATTATTTTCAAAATCTTAATTTTAAAACTTAAAAAATTATTTTCAAAATCTTAATTTTAAAACTTAAAAATTAATTTCAAAATTTTAATTTTAAACTTAAAAATTAATTTGAAAATTTTAATTTTAAACTTAAAAATTAATTTTCAAAATTTTAATTTTAAACTTAAAAATTGTCTTGAAAATCTTAACTTTAAAACTTAAAAAAAATTATTTTCAAAATTCTAATTAATTTCAAAATTTTAATTTTAAACTTAAAAAATTTATTTTAAACTTAAAAATTTCAATATTTTAAACTTAAAAAATTAATTTTCAAAATTTTAATCTTAACTTAAAAAATTAATTTCAAAATCTTAATTTTAAACTTAGATTAATTTTAAAACTTAAATAATGCATGCTCAAAAGACTAATTTTAAATCCTACTTACTGTAGGAAACCAAGTGGATTTTGGACAGTGGTTGCTCCAAACATATGACTGGAGGTCACACCAAGTTCACTCAACTCACTTACAAAAGCCTAGGAACAGTTGCCTTTGGAAACAACGGCAAACTCAAGGTAATTGGTATAGGTAATATTGAATTAAAATTAGACTTTATAATTACAAATGTTTTACTTGTTGAAAATTTTAAATATAATCTTCTAAGTATAAGTCAATTGTGTGATACTAGGTATAAAGTCAAATTTCTATCTACAGAATGTTTAATCAAACATCTAGATAATCCTTCCATAAGCCTAAAAGGTTTTAGAAAAGACAACATCTATGCCATCAACTTAACCATTTCTTCCATTAAGTGTTATTTAACACAAAAAGAAGAAACTTGGTTATGGCATAGGAGGATGTCTCACACCAACTTTAGAAATATAAGTAAACTAAATGGACTTGTAAAAGGCTTACCAAAGTTACCTAACTTAGATTCAACCATATGTAATGCTTGTCAACAAGGCAAACAAACTAAATCAACCCACAAACAAACAAATCAACCACAAACTAACTCAATCTTAGAACTTCTGCATTTAGACATTTTTGACTCCCATGGAGTCAAATCTATAAATGGAAACTTATATTGTTTAGTAATTATAGACGATTATTCTAGGTTTACTTGGGTAAAATTCTTAAAACATAAAGATGAAACTTTTGAAATTTTTATAAATTTTTGCAAACAGATTGAAAATGAAAAAGATGTTAAAATTAAAAGAATTAGGAGTGACAACGGGGGAGAATTTAAAAATCACAACTTTAATAGTTTTTGTCTAGAAAACGGTTACCATCATGAGTTCTCATGCCCTAAAACCCCCCAACAAAATGGAATTGTAGAAAGAAAAAATAGAACCTTACTTGAAGCTTCTAGAACAATGTTAAATGAGTATAACCTACCTAAATACTTTTGGGCAGAAGCCGTTAGTACAGCCTGCTATGTACAGAACAGAACAACAATAAATAAAACTCATAACAAAACGTTCTTCGAAATGTTTTATAATAAACAACCAAATATAAAGTATTTTAAGGTATTTGGGTGCCCTGTTTTTATCTTAAATACAAGAGAACACTTAGGAAAATTCACCTCTAAAATTGAAAATGGAATTTTTGTAGGATATTCCCTAAATAGTAGAGGCTACAGAATTTACAATAAGGTTACCTTAAAAATTGAAGAAACTATTAATGTAAAATTTGAAGAAACAAAACAAGACATAGAACCTACACAAACACCTGAGTTTGTTCCAGAAACCAACCAAACTCTAAGTCATGAAGAAGAGGAACAACACCAAGAGAATCAACCTCCTAGAACAATAAGGGTAAACCCAAATCATCCAACTGATCTAATAATTGGTGACCCAGACTTAAGAGTCCAAACCAGATCATCTTTTAGAAACCTAAGTCAAATTTTATTAATTTCAAAAATTGAACCCAAAACTGTGGATGAATCCCTACTAGACTCAGATTGGATTATAGCTATGCAAGAAGAACTAGCCCAATTTGAGCGTAATGAGGTTTGGGACCTAGTCCCACCACCTAAGAATAAAAAAATAATAGAAACAAAATGGGTATTCAGAAACAAACTAAGTGAAACTGGGGAAATTACTAGAAATAAGGCTAGACTGGTTGCCAAAGGATTTAGTGAAGTTGAAGGACTTGACTATGATGAAACATATGCTCCAGTAGCCAGATTAGAATCCATTAGAATGTTACTAAGTTATGCAACCCATAAGGGATTCAAACTATACCAAATGGATGTTAAGTCTGCCTTTCTCAATGGACTAATTAAAGAAGAAGTTTATGTAGGTCAGCCTCCCAGTTTTGAAAGTCTAGAACACCCTGAGTATGTTTTTAAATTAAAGAAAGCACTATATGGACTTAAACAAGCACCCAGGGCATGGTATGAGAGGCTAACATCTTACTTAACATCTAAAGGATTCAAATAAGGTCAAATTGACCCAACCTTGTTTGTTAAATCATTAAATACAGACATATTTATTGCACAAATATACGTAGATGATATAATATTTGGCTCAACAAATTCATAATTTTTAGAAGAATTTATTAATCTAATGGAAAAGGAATTTGAAATGAGCTTAGTGGGAAAATTAACCTATTTCTTAGGATTACAAATCAAACAAACAAATGAAGGAAATTATATTTATCAACATAAATACACCAAAGAATTACTTAAAAAATTCAGAATGGAAAATATAAAAGAAATAAAAACACCGATGGCAGTAAACACAATCTTAGACAGTGACCCAAATGGAAAACCAATTGATTTAAAACATTATAGAAGTGCAATAGGTAGCCTACTGTACTTAACTGCAAGCCGACCTGATATTTTATTTGCAGTTAGTATGTGTGCTAGATACCAAACTTGTGCTAAGGAATCCCATTTGACACAAGTTAAAAGAATTTTTAGATATCTTAAAGGAACAACAAATGTAGGAATCTGGTATCCTAGGACAAATAATTTTGAACTAATAGGGTATTCTGACTCAGATTATGCTGGATGCAAATTAGACCGCAAAAGCACAAGTGGTGGATGCCAATTATTAGGTTCATCACTTGTTAGCTGGTTTAGTAGAAAGTAACATTGTGTTGCTCTATCTACAACTGAGTCAGAATACATAGCTATAGGCGAATGTGTTGCACAATTATTATGGATGATGCATACTCTAAAAGATTTCAACTTAAATATCACAAATGTAAAAGTATTAATTGACAATATAAATTCAATTAACTTAACCAAGAATCCTGTGCATCATTCAATAACCAAACATATTGAAATTAGGCACCACTTCATCAGGGATCATGTTACTAAAGGTGATATTGAACTCAAGTACATTGAGTCCAAATCAAATTTAGCTGACATTTTTACAAAACCACTCTCTGAAAGTGAATTTAGCAACTTACGACGAAAATTAGGGATGTGCTCAATAGACTAGGATCTTTCAAAAATACTTTCAAAAGTGGTTTTATCAAATTATAGGTTAAACTTGTTTGTTTTCAAAACTTTCCATTTTTAGATTTTCAAAAACAGTTTTTGGCCTGAGACTAGTTTTGAATCCTTAGAAAGCATGTACCCATAGGACTAGTTTTTGAGCATCTCACCAACACCTTAGGTTTACCTTGCTTGTGTTTGACAAACATAGAAAGGGGTGAGATGCATAGGCAAACTGTCTGGACTTAAGATGCTTATTTCAGTGCATCAACATAAGTCTGGACGTTAAATACGAATCAGACATTAATTAGATTAAGATCATCAGTCAAGTCATACACTGACTATTTATAATCATCTTAATCTGACTAACCAAGTGAAAGCTACTATCTTCTAATAGTTAGTTAGTACCTAATTGGTTAGACAGCTGCTTAATTTTAAGTGTCAAGTTCAGGGGGAGAAATTAATCAAAATTTTATGTGTTTGACAAATACTTATGTTTGAACATTAATGTACAAAAATAGTTAAAACTTGAAAAAGTTGACTAAAAATGTTTATGTGTTTAACTAAGTGTTTGAAAAACTTGAAAGTTTAATCCCACCTAATTTTCAAACCTGATTTAAAAAGTTGACAATTGAAAGTTAAACTTCCCAAATTTAGCCTTTATCAAATTAGCCTTAAAAAGAAAAATTTACCTTTTGAAAAGTTGGACAACCTAATTTAAAAATTTTTCACGCTTGAGAAATTAAAACATTAAATTTATACTTTTCAAAAATCAACTTGTCTCCCCCAAGTCAACTTGATTTTTTCCTTGAATTTAAAAATTGTTTTCTTAAAACCAAACTCAGATTTTTTTCAAGATTAGCTGTGATTATTTTTTCTCTACGCTATGATTGTTTACCCTTGTTTTTTGATGAATGCCAAAGGGGAAGGGTTATGTGGTTAAGTTAGACAAACCAAATTGAAAACACTGAAACTAACTGTAAAACCAATGTACCTGGCTTTTTCGTTCTTTCACTAACTCAACCAAGTTGTCATTCCATCAAAAAGGGGGAGATTGTTGGTGCGGGTAGCACTAACGGTCTAACCCAGGTTTTGATGAATGACAAATAGGTTAAGTTAGTTTTGGTGTTATCTGACACTTTGATCAAGTGTGCAGGAGAAGTCCAGACAGGTCGACGGGCTGAACGGATGTCTGGCACGAAGTCTAGCTAGGTCGACGGGCTGACCGGATAGCTGGCGAGAAGTCCAAGCGGGTCGACGGGCTGACCGGACGCTTGGCGAGAAGTCCAGCTAGGTCGACGGGCTGACCAGACGCTTGGCGAGAAGTCTAGACAGGTCGACGGGCTGACCGGACGTCTGGCAGGTAAGTAAGGTAAGTCACTGGAAGGGAGTGACTGTGAGGACGCGTTCCCGGGAAGGGAACATTAGGCGTCGATCCAGCTTAGATCCATTTTGGATATCTAAGTCGAGATCGTGACTAGATTCCGGTCTCAGAAAGACGGAATCTAAGTCATACTCTTTTTATTTATCTGTTGAACTTTAATCGTACGATAACTGCTTTATAGGATATATTTGCCTGACTAACTTTGTTTTCCGTGAAAGGGAGTTTTCGGAACAAGGTGGTCCGGCGCCAGGATCCGGCGCCAGGGATCCGGCGCCTGGATCCGGCGCCGGAGGTCCGCGCCGGGCAATCTATCCAGCCAAGTCGTCGCCACGTGGAGCATCTCGGTTTGAGGAGTTACGTCACATTCCAGGCGCCCGGAAGGGATCCAGGCGCCCGGAGCAGCATATAAAAGAAGCCCCAGGCAGGAGCTTCAGAATCAATCAATTAAGCTGAGAATTCTTCTACTGCTGGTCTTGCTGCTCAACGTTCAGTGCGACGCCAACAAAGCTCCGACGCTACGCTCCATTCTTTTCCCTTCTTGTCGGTATTTGTTTTCAGTTTTCATTAGCATTCACTGTATGGTTCTTTTGTAATCATCATTTCGAATTGCTAGTGATTGCCCAACGAAAGTGGTCAAGGACCACGGGCCTTCGAGTAGGAGTCGTCACAGGCTCCGAACGAAGTAAAACATTTGTGTCTATTTTACTTTTCCGCTGCGCTTATACTCTAAATTTTCTAATCGATATTCACCCCCCCCCCTCTATCGAATCTAACGGTCCTACAATACTTGTTAAAGGAAAAGCCCTAGTGAATATTAGGAAAAGGAAAAGCCTAGCAGGTCAGCTGAATCAGATACTAGGTAGAAGGCTTGGCAAATTAAAGTCACAAGGCAGGAAGTATAGATGGGTTTGGAGGACCAGACGTCTAGTAGGTCAATGGGGCTAGAGGACATGACATTTGAGGAAGCACTAGACGTCGGAAGATTGGATGCCGAGTAGGAAATCCAAACATGATGAGTTTTTCCAACCCAAGGTGGCTGATATTGTAACGCCCGAAAATTCTCAAATAAATTTTAGAAATGTTTTATTATTTTTTAGGAATTTTAGAATATTTTTTTATAGAATTTTTGGAGTAGCAGAAGTAGCAAAATTAAATAAAAACATAAAACAACCTAAGTAGGGATTGAACCCGCGACCTATAGACTCTATGACATATAGGGTGACTTAGTAACAGGGGGCCCCAGTAGGGTTGTGCTGAAAGAAAAGGAGAGAAATTATATTTATGATTGAGTTGGGACGTATTAACCACTTAATATAAATAGGGAATTTAAGTGAGAGATTTTATTTTCTGAACGACACCTCTCCCTCACCCTCACACGCCGCCCTCTCTCTTTTCCCGCACCTTCTCGGCGCACAAGCCCAAGAGACCTAGGGTTCCATCCCTAGGGTCGTAGGAACACTTTCCGGTGACAACTCCGGCACGAGGATGCTCCCCTCCGTGAGAATAAAGCGTAGACGTAAGAGGATCGCCGAAAAGATCTCTTTTCCAGAAATCTAGCGATCGGATTGTAAGAAAATTTAGCGCAGGAAATAAGTAAACCCTCACCTGCAGTATAAGTAGCTATTCGTATGATTTTATATCCTTAGTTCGATCTTATGTTCCTAGTGCAACCATATGCAGAGTTAGAGCACACCAGGTGCTCGATAAAATGCCTAGTACAGTTATATGCTACAGTAGGTGTTTTAATAGTTCAGTTAAAAGTCATAGATGCATTTTAAATAGTATACTTAGCCTTGCTTCAGTTGATATGGGACTACTGTCCAATGGGTGGGCTCCCATAGTCGCCTCTAGGTTCAGATAACCCTTTACAGCTAGCTCATCATTGCCTCCATATATCAAGAAATATTCTTTAGTCCTTCTTAAGTACTTAAGAATATTCTTGACCGCTATACAGTGACTTTCACCTGGATCTGACTGGTATCTGCTCGTCATGCTCAAAGCATACGAGACATCAGGTCGAGTACATAGCATGACGTACATGATCGATCCTATGGCTGAGGCATAAGGGATCTGATCCATGCGGTCTCTCTCCTCTCTAGAAGAGGGACCTTGAGTCTTCGAAAGACTCATGCCATGTGACATCGGCAGAAATCCCTTCTTGGAGTTCTGCATGGCAAATCGAAGGAGTACCTTGTCAATGTATATACTCTGACTTAGGCCAAGCAATCTCTTAGATCTATCTCTATAGATCTGTATCCCTAGAATGCGGGATGCCTCACCTAAATCCTTCATTGAGAAGCAACTCCCTAGCCAAGTCTTGACAGACTGAAGCAAAGGGATGTCCTTCCCAATGAGTAGTATGTCATCCACATACAATATGAGGAAGACAACTGTGTTCTCTACAACCTTCTTGTAGACACAAGGCTCATCTTCATTCTTGATGAATCCAAACTATTTGATTGCATCATCGAATCGAAGATTCCAGCTCCGAGATGCTTGCTTTAGTCCATATATGGACCTATGCAGCTTGCATACTCTACTAGTATACTGTGGATCTATAAAACCCTCAGGTTGTGTCATGTACACATCCTCGAGTAGGTTTCCATTCAGAAACGCGGTTTTGACATCCATCTGCCATATCTCATAGTCATGGTAGGCTGCAATAGCAAACATGATCCGAATGGACTTAAACATCGCTACTGGAGAAAAGGTTTCATCATAGTCAATACCATGAATCTGCTTGAAACCTTTTGCTACCAAGCGACCCTTATAGATAAATCCATCCATGTCAGTCTTTCTCTTAAAGACCCACTTACACCCAATGGGTTTTACCCCTTCAGGTGGATCAACCAAAGTCCATACTTGGTTGGTGTACATGGATTCCATTTCGGATCTCATGGCCTCTAGCCATTTCTCCGAATCTGGTCTCATCACAGCTTCTTGATAGGTGGTAGGCTCATCCTCTATGAGCACAATGTCATCATGGTCAGACAAGAGAAATGAGTATTTCTTAGGCTGACGACGAACCCTTTCAGATCTGCGAAGAGGTATGTCTACTTGAACTGGTTGTTGTTCCTCAACTCCTTATGGAACAACATCATCGACAACACTTTGTGGTTCCAGTTCAACTTCCATCGAGGCTTCAGTGCTATTGTTCGCATCTTGAAATTCTTCAAGATCGAATGTGCTCCCACTAGTCTTTCTAGAAACAAAGTCCCTTTCTAGAAAGACCCCAGTCTTTGCCACAACTACCTTGTGCTGACTGGGAATGTAGAAGTAATATCCCTTAGTTTCCTTGGGATATCCAATAAAATAGTACTTGTCGGATTTGGGTCCTAACTTGTCTGAGACTTGACGTCTAACGTAAGCCTCACAACCCCAAATCCTCAAGAAAGACACTTGGGCATCTCTCGCAGTCCATATCCTATATGGTGTCTTTATCACGGCCTTGGATGGAACTCGGTTGAGTATAAAAGCTGTCGTCTCTAGAGCATAACCCCAAAGGTATGTCGGAAGATCTGTGTGACTCATCATAGATCGCACCATATCTAATAGGGTACGATTCCTCCTTTCGGATACACCATTCCACGGTGGTGTTCCAGGAGGAGTGAGTTGGGATAGGATCCCACACTCTGCTAGATAGTCACGAAACTCATGGCTAAGGTATTCTCCACCTCGATTGGATCGAAGTATCTTAATACTCTTGCCAAGCTGGTTCTGTACTTCATTCTTGAATTCTTTGAACTTTTCAAAGGATTCCGACTTATGTGTCATCAAGTACACATAACCATATCTACTGAAGTCATCAATAAATGTGATGAAGTATCTATAACCGCCTCTAGCAGCAACATTGAAAGGGCCACATACATCACTATGTATGAGTCCTAACAAATCAGTTGCTCTCTCGCTGTGCCCACTAAAGGGAGTCTTGGTCATCTTGCCTCGTAGGCATGATTCGCATATCTCATATGATTCAAAATCAAATGAGTCCAACAAACCATCCTTATGGAGCTGGGATAAGCGCTTGTCATTTATATGACCTAAGCGACAGTGCCAGAGGTAGGTTGGTTCATGTCATTTGACTTGAACCTCTTGGTATTTATGTTATAGATAGGGATCTCAAGGTCTAGAATATAGAGTCCGTTTATCAGAGGTGCACTACAATAGAACATATCGTTTAAAAAGACGGAACAACAATATTTCTTTATTATAAACGAAAATCCTTTCTTGTCCAAACAAGAAACTGAAATTATGTTCTTAGTCAAGGTAGACACATAACAACAATCATCTAATTCTAGTACAAGCCCAGAAGGCAGAGATAGATAGTAAGTTCATACAGCAATAGCAGCAACCCGTGCTCCATTGCCTACTCGTAGGTCTACCTCACCCTTCGTCAATGCCCTGCTATTTCTCAGTGCTTGTACATTAGTACAAATGTGACAAGCACATCCAGTATCTAATACCCACGATGAAGAAATAGAGAGGTTGACTTCTATAACATGTATACCTGAAGTAGAAATCTTATTTCTCTTCTTTCTAAGATCTTCCAGGTATTCTTTAGAGTTCCTCTTCCAGTGCCTCGCTTATCCTTGATATAGGTGACAAAGATGTTCAACCATATTGTAAGCACCCATCAACTCATGTTGCTTATGAAGCTCAGAGTTCATGGTCGCGAGCATAAGACAGGACACATCTAATGCGTCATCTTGATGCTTCTTGTAAGCATCTCGGTCTGCTCGCGTGGCAGTGGTAAGAGGAGCCTCCGGAATGGGCTGCTCCAAAACGTACAGTTTACGTTCTTGGGTGAGAACTATTCTCAGGTTCCTGTACCAGTCCAGGAAATTTGCTCCATTGAGCTTGTCCTTCTTAAGGACAGAACGCAGAGAGAAGATGTTCGTGTTTGACGTCATGGCAATTCTACAACATAAATAAATGCAGAAATAAGTATCATATTCTTAATCATTTAATTAGGCCTTTAACTAAATGATGCTCCCACTGAATTTTATAATTCATGTGGGACAAGATCCACATCATACTAACCCTTGAGTTAGCTTTGGCTAATACGCCCAAGACTTAGTATGATCGGTAGGTAACGATTACCAATTACATCTCAATGCAACTCTTGTTTATAGGATAAAATCCGCATTTATATTAAAACTCGAGTTAGCTTTGGCTAATACGCCCGAGAATTAATATAAACGTGATTTTGTCCTACCTTTCTAACCATTGGAAGAATGTCTATAGTTGTACTCGATACAACCGAGTAAACTAGGAATACTCAATCTAATTGAGTTTGTATTCACCCATGTGTTGATAGGCGGGACCAAGATTGTCCCTCCGTACCCTACCAAGATAGTATGTGTTGCTCTGCTTTGGCAGATTCAACAACAGCATGCGATCGAGGTAGTGGTAGGTATCACGGCATGGTAGGCATTACGAGTTGACGCATTTTAGATCTAATCTAAATGATGATGTGTATCATATACTCGATAGATCTAATCTAATCGAAGGGTGCATCATGTGCACGACTTAGATCTAATCTAATCGTAAAGCACTAATTAATTACTTAATTAACTAGCATGCATCACATACATATAAGCAATTAATTAAACTATTTTGTGATTGTGTCATGGCCCTACTACGATCTTCTCAAGCCAATGAGAAGATCGGATGGTCAACCTAAGGTCAACAACTTCTCAAGCTTCTTCCTTTGACCACCTTGTGTTGCTCGCGCCCTCCTCGAAACTCCATCTCGTGTGGACCTTCCACCGCTTCAAAAATTACAATTTTGAAACTAGAGTTACATTCGAGTCTAAATCTAATTTACAACCAGAATATAAGAGAAAGGCACGACGCGCAGGTCGCGAAAATAAAATTTAAAAAAAATACAAGCACGCACATCACATAACGGCACGCAGGCCGTATTATGAATTACAACACAATTGTCCAATCAAATTGGGTCTTTGGGCCATGACTATCACAAAAATAATATATAATTCAAAATTATATATTTCTATAATTTTCTATAAATTTTCTATAATTTTTTTACAATTTTTACGAGTACAATTTCCCGGTGGTTCCGTTTAGCGATTTTCGGGCGCAATCGCGAGGGGCAGTGCCCCTACCCGCGATCTAACCATCGCGAGGGTTCCATTGCGATCTAACAGCACCTTAGCCCGCTGTCCCAAAAGGTTTTGGGGCGAAACATGGCCGTTTTGGAAAAATCTTCCCGGTAGCGGAAGCCTACAAGCGCCGAAACACTTGTGCTTCGCTTCGCACGTGGCTCTGATACCAATGTTGGATTTTTCGGGCCGCAAAAACCACTTTTTCGCGTCGCGGAAACCCCGAAACCCCCTAGCCATTGGATCCGTGTGAAGAAAAATTTTGGAAAATACGAGTACGAGTTTCAAACTATGATCTACAGTAGATCTACAAAGGAAAAACATTTTATACCTTTGAAGCGTGCCCTCGCAAATCCCGCTCGTCCAACGGTACGCCGGATCTCGAAGTTGTCAACGTAGACAACTCTCTAGTGATATCCACATGAACAAGAAGTGTTCTCTAACACTCAAGGATGGAGAAGAGGGCACCACAAGTGTGCTAGAACTCTCTAGGGCTCTCGGGTAGGATTGGAAGAAGAAGAAAGGAAAAGAAGAGAACACACTCCTCTAAAATCTCTATGTGACTTCCACTAACCTTTCTTCTTGGATTAGATTCACTCTCCTTTCTTCTCCCTTGATTGAAACCCACGACCAAGAGAAGAGAAGGAGCAAGAAGAGAGCTTAGGAGGAGGAAGATCACTTGAATGAGAGTTACAATTGTAAACTTCCATCTAATTAAGTGGTTTGTAACCTCCATGGGATACCAAGAGTCACAACTCTTGGTAACTCCCATGAGGTGGCAGTTCACTTAAGTAACCATGATGATGTGAAGCATCATCATTGGTCCACTTAATGCCAACTCACCAATGAGGTGGCATAAAGTCAAGTCAAACTTGACTCTTCATCTTCCTCTCAAGTCAAGTCAAATTTGACCAAATCTCTCTCATGGTTGATCTAATCTAACCATTTGATTCAAACCAACTTAATATAATGAATCTAATTCATTTAATTAAATTGATTCAATGAGTCATAATCTAAATTAGACTCATTGAACATATGAATCAACTTGAGTCCAACTCAATTAGCCCAATTAGGATTATTCTTAATCCAATTTGATTCATCAAATGAATCTAATCCTCTTGGATCATCATATAAACCTAATCTCCATCCACTTGTTCTTTGTGTGTGACCCAATAGGTTCTTGTAACGTTGGCAATGCCCCTAAACTCATTTAGAAACATAAGTAATGAGCGGTATCTAGCAATACATCATTACTACCCAAGTTACAAGAATGTTGAGATCCAACATCACCTTGTGACTACTAATTGTGACTCCTCACAATATATGACAAGTGTCCTTCTATCCTAGACATCTAAATTGATCAATGTGAGGCATAGACCGTGTCATCCTCTAATCAATCTAAATCTTGAACTCCAAGTAGACTCACTCAATCAAATGAGCTCAATATCCTATATTAACTCATTTGGGCATGGCCATGCACTTCGTGGTCTCACTCTATCAAGAATACCAATGTCTCTCCCGTCATATAGGAGGGATAGATCCCATCAACATCACTCACATCCCTCCGCATAATTTGTTACATACCCAGTAATCGCCTTTATGGTCCACCCAGTTACGGGAGATGTTTGACGAAACCAATGTACATAACTCCTTATGTAGGGAACCATGGTGACTTCAGGTCTAAGGACTAGTAGTCATACTAATAACCACATAAGAAAGTATATGACACTCATATAACGATCCATGATACTTTCTCATGGCAGGTCATTCAGTGTACATTCTCTAATGCATACCCATGTGTCAACTTGATATCTCTATATCCATGACTTGTGAGATCAAGTCATCGAATTGACCTACATGCTAGTCTTATTGCATTAACATTGTCCCTGAATGTTAATACTCGACTAGGAATGATTAAGAGTAGTGTTCCCTATATCATCTCACTATCGGTTCAACTAACCGATTGATATAGGTGAGAACCGTCTACTCAAGGACGTTATTATACTTTGTTTATTTGGCACCAATACAAGTAAGTATAATAACCAAAAACCAAATGCCTTTTTTTATATAGAATATCATACAACAAGTCCAAAATACAATCATCAAATGATTGGCTCTAGGGCTCTAGCTAACAAGCCACCCTAAGGGCTAATCAGCAGAACACGCCCACTGTCACTCCAGAACCTAACTTACCAACCCCAGTAGTGATAGAGGTTCCACCAGTCCAACCTGCAGCACCAGTAGCCCCAACAGCAGGGGGAAGGAGAGAAGCCTATCTGATCTAGTGGCAGAAAATCAAGCCAGAGATCTTCTCAGGCACCAGTGAACCATGGGATGCCCAAGCATGGTTCAAAACACTAGAGAGTACGATGGAGCTTCTGGACTGGCCAGAGTATGAAAAGGTGAAATGCGCCTCCTTCTGCCTGGCAGGAGACGCACGTATGTGGTGGGAGAGGATTAAAGTGAAGCGCCCAGTGAACCAGATGACATGGGCCGACTTTGAGAGAGAATTCTTTGAGGAGTTCTTTCACATGCGGGTCACGAACCGCCATTATGACGAGTTCACGGAATTTCGCCAGGGCAACCTTTCAGTTGGGGAGGACGTGAAGAAATTCAACAGACTGGCTCATCTATGCCCTGAACTAGTCAGCACTGAAAGAGAACGAGTCCGGTTGATGCTCAAAATGCTAAGGCCGGAAATAGCAATGAATGTGGCCAGCGACGTTCATAGGCCGCAAACTACTGAAGAACTAGTAAGTAGTGCCCTGATCACCGAGCATTACCAGAACAACATCAAGCAGCAGAAGCAAGCCTTTTCAGAGTCAAAGGCCAAGGAGGCTCAGGTACTCAGAAACACCAGGGCCACAACTCTAACTGGAAAGGGAACTCCAGTAACAAACGTAAACCAGGGAGTTACCCAAAAGGAGGAACAGGTAGCAAACAACCTCGCTATCCCAAGTGTTCTACTTGTGGGAAATTTCACCCCGGAGTTTGTCGCAAGGGCACACGAGGATGTTTCAAATGTGGCCAGGAAGGGCATATGGCTAAGCAATGCCCGAACAAGACCAGTTTTCCCCCACCGCGGCCGATTCAGTACGAAGACAAACCAGCATAGTTACACTAGATGCAGGCTGCTTTAGATGGTCCACACATCAGCCAAGGCAGACTAGAAGCCCCCTCAGCCATGACGAACGTGAGGATCTTCTCACTCACCAAAGAGGACATAGCGAATGCCTCGACAGTTGTTACAGGTCAGATCAATATTTTACAGCAAAGTACAACTATCTTATTCGATACTGGGGCAACCCATTCTTATATATCCAGGACATTGGCCGAAAAGTTGGCGATATATCCAGAGGTACTCAGGGGTCAGTTTTTGACAACACTACCTTCAGGAGAAATCATGGCATCCACGCACTGGCATCGAGCTGTGCCAGTCATTATAGTAGACAGAGAGCTTTTTGGTGATCTGATAGTGCTAGATATGACTGACTATGATGTCATCTTGGGAATGGACTTTCTGATCAAGTACGGTTCCTCCATAGAGTGCCATAAACAGAAAGTTATATTCAACCTGAAGCAGGAGTGCAGTTTGGGTACATAGGAGAACCAAAGAGAAAGGCCAAGAAGTTTCTCTCAGCTCTGAAAGCATAGAAACTACTTGATTCAGAATGTACGGGATTCTTAGCACATGTAGTCAATACCAGTCAAGACAAGGACCAAAAGCTAGAAGAGGTCCGAGTTGTATGTGACTACCCAGCAGTTTTCCCTGAAGAGTTACCAGGCCTAGCACCAGACAGGGAGATTGAATTTGAGATAGAACTTGTTCCCGGTACAAATCCCATCTCCAAAGCACCCTACCGCATGGCTCCAGCAGAACTAAAGGAACTTCAGGAGCAACTACAGGAGCTGCTCGACAAGGGCTTCATACGCTCTAGTCACTCACCATGGGGAGCGCCTGTATTGCTCG
Source organism: Zingiber officinale (assembly GCF_018446385.1). Classification (NCBI taxonomy): domain Eukaryota; kingdom Viridiplantae; phylum Streptophyta; class Magnoliopsida; order Zingiberales; family Zingiberaceae; genus Zingiber; species Zingiber officinale. The sequence continues at coordinate 32,161,882 of NC_055986.1, read as the reverse complement.
TGAAGAAGAAGGATGGGAGCATGCGCATGTGTATAGACTACCGGGCACTAAACCAAGTCACGATTAAGAACAGGTATCCTCTTCCTAGGATTGATGACCTGTTTGATCAGCTAAAGGGAGCAGCAGTGTTCTCTAAAATAGACCTCAGATCAGGATATCACCAAGTGAGTGTTAAAGAGGGTGATATACCCAAGACAGCTTTCAGGACCAGATACGAACATTATGAGTTCGTAGTCAATGCCTTTGGCGTGACGAATGCTCCAGCTACCTTCATGGACCTCATGAACAGAGTATTCAGAGAATACTTAGATAAGTTTGTTATCGTGTTTATCGACGGCATTCTCATTTATTCCAAAACTCAGGAAGAACACGCAAAACACCTGAAGATAGTACTGCAGACCCTTCAGTAGAACCAGCTGTACGCCAAGTTCACGAAATGTGAATTCTGGCTCGATCAGGTATCCTTTCTGGGTCACATCATCTCCAAGGATGGTATCATGGTAGACCCCAATAAGATAGAAGCTGTGAGTAACTGGAAGAGACCTAAGAATGCCAGTGAAATCAGAAGTTTTCTGGGACTAGCAGGCTATTACAGAAAATTTGTAGAGGATTTCTCCAGGATAGCCTCTCCACTGATAGCTCTCAATAGGAAGAACAAAAAATTTCAGTGGACAGAGGATTGTGAGAACAGTTTCATGGAGCTCAAAAGAAGATTGACCAATGCTCCTATTCTGACTCTGCCAGAAAATATAGACAGCTTTGATATTTACAGTGATGCCTCTAAATTGGGACTAGGAGTAGTACTGATGCAAAATGGCAAGGTGATCGCCTATACCTCTAGACAACTCAAGGACTATGAGAGGAACTACCCTACTCATGACCTTGAGCTTGCAGTAGTTGTCTTCGCCCTCAAAATTTAGAGACATTACTTGTATGGAGATCAGTGCGGAGTGTATACAGATCATCAGAGTCTGAAGTATTTCTTCACACAGAAGGATATGAATATGCGATAGCGCAGATGGCTCGAGCTAGTCAAAGACTACGACATAGACATCCTCTACCACCTAGGAAAGGCCAAAAGGTGGCAGACGCACTTAGCAGGAAGTCCAGTGCCACCTTACTATCCCTAGCAGCCATGTCACCGCCCCTACAAAAGGAGATTACAGATTTCGATCTCGAGCTTATAGTTGGGCAACTCTCTACTATGACATTGGCATCTACCCTGCTTGGTGACATCCAGACAGCTCAGGATCAAGACCTTGAAATTTAGAAAATCAAGCAAGGATTAACAGAATCAGAAAGTAGAGAGTTCAGAGTATCTGATAGTGGGGTATTGTATTTTAGTGACCAACTATGCGTTCCGAATCAAGAGGAACTACGGAGGAAGATCCTAGACGAGGCCCACAGGACTCCTTACGCGATGCATCCTGGTTCCACCAAGATGTACCAAGATCTAAAGAGGCGTTTTTGGTGGCCTGGGATGAAAAGAGACATCGCTAGATATGTCAGTACCTGTCTGACCTGTCAAAGGGTCAAAGCAGAACACTAGAGACCAGGAGGAGTTCTGTAGCCCATTCAGATCCCGGAATGGAAGTGGGAGGATATCTCCATGGATTTCATAGTGGGACTACCCAGAACTATGAATGGTTTTGATGCCATCTGGGTAATAGTCGACAGATTGACTAAGTCAGCCAACTTCTTAGCTATCAGGATATCCTACTCCATGGAGCAACTAGCTCAGTTGCATCTTAAGGAGATTGTCAGACTGCATGGAGTTCCATGGACCATCATTTCAGACAGAGACAGTAGATTCACGTCACACTTCTGGGAGTATGTACAGTCAGTATTTGGCACCAGGTTAAAGTTTAGCACGGCTTTCCATCCTCAGACAGATGGTCAGACGGAGCGAGTAAATCAAGTACTCGAAGCTATATACTCCGAGCATGTGCCCTAGACTTCAAGGGAAGTTGGTGCAAATATCTGTGTTTAGCAGAATTTGCATACAACAATAGCTATCAGGCCACTATCGGTATGGCACCCTACGAGGCTCTCTACGGGCGGAGGTGTAGATCTCCAATCTGCTGGTATAAAAGTGGTGAACAGAAAGAACTAGAACTTCAGACAGATCTAGTAGCGGATACCACAATAGCTATACAGCAGATCTGCCAGAGGATAGAGACAGCTCAGAGCCGCCAGAAATGCTATGCTGATACACGGTGCCGACCCTTAGAGTTTTCAGTTGGAGATACAGTATTCCTCCGAGTGGCTCCTATTGTAACGCCCCGCCCCTCCTGCTAAGGCGACGGGGGTTACTTGAGACACATACATACTTAACACAGTGGAAGTCTTGCTTAGAGAATGTAAAAAACCTTCTCTTACTTAAAAATCACGATAGACATAAAAGAACCACATAGCATACCTATCATAATTTTTTTGAGTCTTAATACCCAGCACATATTTATGGTCATGGAGTCATAAAGTAAAAACATCAACATGGCAAATTTCTTATTAAACAAAATCAGGTCTTTTCTTTTAGCCAGTCCACTACCGCACACATCCTTCTATCCCCTCCTGCTGCTCCCCTAGTACATCCATTCCTTGCCTTTATCTGTGGTACAAGAAAGTAAGCTGTGAGCACTCATGGCTCAGTAAGTTCCTTTCCTACTCACAAAAACCGTAAAGCATATTAAAATCACAAGTCATAAGGCATAAAGACAAATGTATCATGTCAAGAGCATATCATGGCATATCGTAACATAACATAAAGTATCATGGCATAACATAACATGATCATCAAACGTATCCTGTCATAGCATAACATCATCATAAGTATCATGACATAATCATAAAGTATAAGCATGGTAAATTCCTAAACATATATCATGCAACATATGCAACATGTCTTTTGGAAACTTATACAATACATACTTAAATATAATCTCAACATGATTAGGGCCCCGGCTTGTACCACATACATAAATGTGCGCGTCCTATGTAGGTCCAAGGTAGCAAGTCTTGAACCCTACAAGGCATACATACTAGGCCCGTTTCTTAGTCCATCGACCTAGGGGCACTTAGTAGCCCATCCCTAACGAGGCCCGTTTCTTAGTCCATCGACCCCGGGGCGCTTATGGAGCCCACCCTTGGTACACGCCATACATAAAGTAAAATAGCATGTCATACATATCATAGTTCTTATCCTTTCATGCATATCATGTTTCTTAACATATCATAAAACGTGCATATTTGGGCACACAGCACATGCATGAATCATAGCATACATCATGAACATATCACTTATCATATCATAAAGCATGCATATTTTGGCACACAGCACATGCATGGATCATAAGCTTGCATAATGAACATGTCATTTTATCATATCATAAAGCATGTATACTTGGGCACATAGCACATACATGGATCATAAGCATACAAAAAAGAGCATATCACTTATCATAAGAAGACATAACCATTCATGGAATCATTAAATAACATCTCTTGATTCATTACATAGCATGTGGGGTACATTTAGGTCACTAAACCCATATGGCCGAAAGTCATGAGTAGGGCATGATCTCTATGTAACGCCCGCCCTCCCTGCTAACCCTAAGGGACGGGGTTACGATACTCTACGTACATATTACAGCGGAAGACTTAAAATCATTTTTCTTGGTTTAATAAAAACCGAACTACACTAATATGGTTTCCATAACATGATAACAAGTTAAATAAAAACATAACATCAAGTCAACCATATAGTACTACAATATATGAAACCAAAGTGTAATTCTTAAAAGTTCTTAAAGCAGGTTCTTATTTGGTTGCCTAGCCACCGCCACACACATCTCCTTGCCTCTCCTGCTGCTCCTTTAGCTCATCCAGCTTTTTCCTTTATCTGTGGTACAAGGAAGGTAAGCTATGAGCACTCATGGCTCAATAAGTTCATTTCCTACTCACTAAAACCAAAAATCATTACATAATCAAAGAATATATCAACATAACATAATCTCAACTAGTCATGGCATAACATATCATTCTCTTTAAGCATATCATGCAACATAACAAAATCATAACTAGTCATGGCATATCATCTCTTAAAGCATAGCATGAAACATAACATAATCATATCTAATCATGGCATATCATCTCTTAAAGCATAGCATGAACCATATCATAGTCATATCTAATCATGGCATATCATAAATCATAGCATCATCACAACATGATCATAAAGTATATGCAATATGATTTTGAAAACATGTATCCGAAAAATATGTGTATGTCTCATGATCTTTAAAACCATTTCTTCTTACATATATACTTGAACATAATATCAACATATTCAGGGCCCCGGCTTGTACCATACATACATAACATAAATGCGCGCGTCCTAAGTATATCCAAGGTAGCAAGTCTTGAATCATACTAGGAATTAGGTCAAGATCACAAAGCATGGCCTAGGGGCATACTTAAAGAGTCCATCCCTTATCAGCCTAGATCACAAAGCAAGGCCTAGGGACGTACTAAGGAGCCCATCCCTTATTAGCCTAGATCACAAAGCAAGGCTTAGGGGCATACTAAGGAGCCCATCCCTTATTGGCCTAGATCACAAAGCAAGGCCTATAGACTGATTAGGAGTCCACCCTTGGTACAAGCCTTACAAAGTAAAGTAGCATGTATAAAAATGCATCATTTAGTCACATAGCATATCATAAAAGTATGCATCACTTAGGCATACATTATGTCATAAAAGTATGCATCACTTAGGCATACATCATATCATAAAAGTATGCATCACTTAGGCATATATCATGTCTTAAGAAAGTATGCATCACTTAGGCATACATCATATCATAAAAAGTATGCATCACTTAGGCATACATCATATCATAAAAAGTATGCATCACTTAGGCATACATCATGTCTTAAGAAAGTATACATCACTTAAACACATAGCATATCATTAAAGCATGCATATTTCTATCCACATAGCATATCATAAAAACATGCATATTCTAAGCACATAACATATCATTAAAGCATGCATATTTCTACTCACAGAACATATCATAAAAGTATGCATATTCTAAGCACATAGCATATCATTAAAGCATGCATATTTCTAAGCACATAACATATCATTCAAACATGCATATCTCTATCCACATATCATATCATAAAAGGTATAAATCACAAGCATACATGGTTAAGCATAAGGGTGCATCATGTGATTATACTATCATAAGAAACATGGTAACATAGTTAACTTGGGTTCTAAGCTTCCTAAACCCTTGGGTTCCTATCATGGCCGAACCCCCTTAGGTCTCAATTTAGGTAAAAACAACTTCCAAGCATGTGAAACCTAAATTATCATTACATGAATTTCATAGGAAGCATTATAAGTATGATTTACTTGGTTTCTAAGTTCTCCAAGTCCTTAAACTCATGTGACCGAACCCTATCAGTATATAAACAAGGTCCCAAATGTCATGAAAGCATGAAAACCTTAAACCATATTTATAGCATTTTTTTTTCAAGTAACATAGTAAGCATATTGAGCTAGTTCCTAAGTCCTTCAAGCCCTTAACATATGTCATAGTCAAACTTTTAACAAGTGTTCATTAGGGCTAAAAACAAACATACAAGCATGTGAACTTGAACTAACATCATGTATAAATTCATAACAAGACATTATACAACATGTATGGCCGAAACTTACCCTAGCCTCAATTAGGTCATTAAACAACATATAGCATGGGAACTTTGTCTTTCTACTTATCATATTCCATATAAAGTGACATAAGAATATTTAATTCTTGTTCTAGAGTTTCTAGGGCATCTATTCCTTCATGTCCGAAACATACAATGGCCTATTTAGGTCATGGAAAAATTATACAAGCATGTGACACAATCAACACATTATCCTATTTTCATAAGAAGCACTTTTAACACATTTGGTTTCATTTCTAAGGCCTCTAGGTCTTTCAAACCCTACTTGGCCGAAACTCAACAGTATATAAACTTGCTTCAAATAGCCTAAATGCATAAGAAATCATACAAGTTTCATAGCATGTATAAAGACAAGCATAATAAACATACATGTGAATTGTGTCTTAGGCTTCCTAGGTTTCTTTCCCTTTTTCTTTTATTTTTCCTCGTGGCTGAAACCTACCAATCTTTAAACTTGGTTTTAAGTGGCCTAAAGCATGGAAAACCTAAGTAAGTTTCATGGCAAAAATTACTAAGAACATCATATACAAAGTTGGTTCATAAACAAGCTAGGACCCTTGTGATCTTACATGTCATATATCATGTAACTAATTTTCTATACTCCAATTAAACATGAGAGCATTAAACAACTTTCATATCATAATATCACAGAGGTCTTGAGCATATTAGAATCTTGTTTAAGCTTTTCTAAACTATCCATCTTATCATGGCCGAAAATCTACAATAAAAGTTCATGAATTTCTAGCAATGTTCAACATGAAATTCTTCAAGAGAACTCTATATCCTATCATTCAAACATGGTTACTTAAATTTAAAGGTCTTCCTAACCCTAAGCCCTTTTCTTGGCCGAAATATATAAATGGATTTCTTTTGGTTCCAAGTAACTTTTAAGCAAGAAAACCAATAAAAGATCCTTAATAGTTCAAGGAGAGAATCTTGCACTAGTTTGGTTACACAATATTTTCCCTAACCTCCTTAAAATATTTTTGGCCAAAATTCTAGGGTTAGGTACTCCTCTGATCAAGCATCATTTAGGTATAAAAACATGAAGAAAATCCTTCCTACATAGCATAGAAAACATATCATAAAATAAAGACTTGTTTAAACCTTCCTAGATTTGAAAACCCTTTCTTTAGCCGAATTTTCTTAAATTCTTTCCTAGGTTTTCTAATCCTCGTAAAATCTGAAAATCACATAAAAAGCCTTGTACCACAGGTGAGGGGAAGCTTACATCCTTTTCGCTTGTGGATCTAAGGTATGGTGATGGAAGAGGTAGCCTCTTCTTCTAGTTCCTTTCCCTTGATTCCCTTACTTTGTCCTCCTTGTATCTTAGGCTTTCTTAGGAGAAAACCTTGGATTTGGGGCTGAAGATGGAGGAGAGGGAACTGATGGTTTCGGTGAGGGAGAGGAAGAATGAGAGAAAATGAGAGAAAAATAAACTTCTCTTTTCTTGCTCCCTTTTAGGTTAAGGGGGAAGAGGTAGCAAACTTAGTTTTTGCTTTCCTTCTCCCTTAGCCTTTTTTTCTATTTTATTTTTATTTTTTTTTATTTATTTATCCTCATCATTCATGGTGAAATAAGGGGGAATGAATCCCCTTAATTCCTCTTTAAATTTTTGGCAAAACCAAAGATGAAGAAGGAGAGAAAGGGAGGAAGGCAAGTTGCCTTTCTCTTGCTCCTTTCTTGTTTTCTTTTGGCTAGCTTTTACTCTTACCTTTATCATGAGTTTCCCTCCTTTTCTATCAATATCTTCTCTCTATCCCAATTGGTTTCTACTAATTAATTCTATGAATTATAATATAAGAGGTTCAAGGTTCAATCCTTGACCTTCACTTCTTTTTATTTCATTTTATTTCTTTTTGCTTCAACTCACTTCCTATTATTTTTCTAAGGCAAAATCCTACATTCATATATTTATCTTACAAGCTTAGTGGGTATTACAGTACCCCGTACCTCATAAAAAGTTCATCCTCGAACTTTAAAATAGTTGCATCAGGTGGCACTGAACTTTCGGCTGAGTGCATCGGCCACTTTGCTCGCCTTTCCTGGGTGATAAAGAATCTCGTAGTCGTAATCTTTAACTAGCTCGAGCCATCGGCGTTGCCTCATATTTACGTCTTTTTGCGTGAAGAAATATTTCAGACTCTGATGGTCGTTATAAATCTTACACTGAGCTCCATATAAATAATGTCTCCATATTTTGAGAGCGAAGACCACGGCTGTTAGTTCTAAGTCGTGAATGGGATAATTCTTCTCATGTTCTTTAAGTTGTCTAGAAGCGTAGGCAATGACTTTGCCATCTTGCATGAGTACAGCTCCAAGTCCTGTGATGGAAGCATCGCTGTACATATCGAAGCCTCTGTTGATTTCCGGAAGAGTAAGAATCAGAGCACTGGTCAGTCTCCTTCTTAATTCTGTGAAACTCTTCTCGCAAGCTTCTGTCCATTCATACTTTGTATTTTTCTTGGTGAGAGCTGTCATAGGGGCTGCAATTTTGGAGAAATTCTCTACAAATTTCCTGTAATAACCTGCTAGTCCGAGAAAACTCCTGACTTCACTGGCATTCTTTGGTCGGTTCCAGTTATTTACAGCTTCGATTTTACTTGGATCCACCATAACTCCATCTTTGGAGATGACATGACCTAGAAATATTACCCGGTCAAGCCAAAACTCGCATTTGGAGAATTTTGCATATAATTATTTCTCTTGAAGGATCTATAGTACAGTATTCAGGTGTTCAGCATGTTCTTCTGGGGTTCTCGAGTAGATAAGTATATCGTCAATAAAGACGATTACAAATTTATCAAGATATGCCATAAATACCCGATTCATTAGGTCCATAAATACTGCAGGAGCGTTGGTTACTCCAAAAGGCATAACTATGAACTCATAGTGTCCATATCGGGTTCGAAATGCTGTTTTTGGTATATCATCTGGTTTCACCTTTACTTGATGATAACCGGATCGTAGATCTATCTTTGAGAAAACGGTCGCACCCTTCAGTTGGTCGAACAGGTCATCGATCCGTGGGAGTGGGTACTGGTTCTTGATCGTCACATTATTCAGTGCTCGGTAGTCTATACACATTCGCATAGACCCATCCTTCTTCTTTACAAACAGCACTGGAGCTCCCCATGGAGAGTGACTAGCACGAATAAGTCCCTTGTCGAGTAATTCGGATAACTGTTTCTGAAGTTCCTTTAATTCAGCCGGAGCCATACGATAAGGTGCTTTCGAGATCGGCTGAGTACCAGGAATCAATTCGATTCCGAATTCTATCTCTCTGTCAGGGGCCAACCCTGGTAGTTCATCAGGAAATACTTTTGGATAGTTGCATACTACTCTGACGTCTTCTAACTTCGGGTCTTTGACTTGATTGATATCAACCACGTGTGCTAGAAACCCCATACATCCTTTATCTAACATCTTTTGTGCTTTAATAAATGACAATAACTTCTCCGTTCCTTTTGATTCCCCATAAAATTCAAACTCTGGTTCATTTTCGGGTTGGAAAATCACTTTTCTTTTGCGGCACTCGATTGAAGCGCCGTACTTACTAAGGAAATCCATGCCCAAAATTATGTCATAATCCTGCATATCAAGTACTATCATATTGCAGTAGAGTTCTCTGTTTGCTATCCGAATAAGTACTGCTTGCAGCATATAGTCCGATGGCATAATCTCCCCGGATGGTAAGGTTGTTAAGAACGTGTCCTCTAGAGTTCGGAGTGGTATATCTAGCTTCTTCATAAAAGGCGTTGAGACGAACGAGTGTGTTGCCCCGGTATCAAATAATACTACAGCATACTGATTGTAAATAAGTAGCTGACCTGTGACAACAGTAGAGGCGTTCGCCACGTCTTCCTGGGTAAGTGAGTAGATTCTGGCATCGGTCATAATGGGAGGGGCCTCCAATCTTCCTTGGCTGATTGAAGTCCCTTCTATGGCAGCTTGCATCTGGTGAAGCTGTGCGGGGGTACTCCTGCTCTGGAAGTTCTGCGAAGGTGGTGCCTGAGGCTGTGTAGGGCAATCTCTTATCAAATGACCTTCCTTTCCGCAGTTGTAGCACTTTCTAGTGCTCAGACGACATACTCCAGAATGCATCTTTCCACATGTGGCACACTGAGGGTACTTGGTCTGCTTATTGGCCGGACCACCTTTTGTTTTATTCCACTGTTTCCTCTTTCCACCTGAGTTTCCTTTCTAGTCGGTTCTGGTATTGTGTGATTTTTGTGCTCCGGTCAGTGCTTGGTTCTTGCCCTTGTTCATTGCTTCCTGATAGTGCTCGGTAATCAGGGCACTGCTGACTAGCTCCTCTGCAGTCTGCGGTCTATTAACTCCGCCTGCTACGTTCAGAGCTATCTCGGGTCGGAGCATTTTTAACATTAACCAGACCCTTTCTTTTTCAGTTCGGACCAGTTCTGGGCACAGTCGGGGTAGGCGGTTGAACCTCTTGACGGCTTCATTAACTGACAGATCACCTTGCCGGAACTCAGTGAACTCGTCATAGTGCTTGTTGGTCACTTGCATATGGAAAAATTTCTCTAAGAACTCTGTCACAAAATCTGTCCACTGCATTTGGTTTATTTGTCTTTTCGCCTTTACTCTGTCCCACCACATCCGGGCATCTCCGGTAAGACAGAACGACGCGCATTTGACCTTCTCGTGTTCAGGCCAATCCAATAATTCCATTATGTTCTCCACGGTTTTGAGCCAGGCTTGCGCATCCCATGGTTCACAATTTCCCGAGAATGCTTCCGGCTTAAGCCTTTGCCACTGAATCAGATAGGCCTCTTGTCGGACCATCGGAGTAGGGGCTGCCGGGGGCACTGGCGCGGCTGTAGGTACAACAGGTAGTGGATTCACCGGTAGGGTGACTGGGTTGCCTTGCTGACCCATCAAGGTAGTGATCAGCTGCTGTTGCTCTGCGATCTGATGCTGGAGGTCTGCGACTGCCTGTGTCAGATCTGGTGGAGTCACTGTTCCTCCGGTTCGGGCATTGCGTGTCCTAACCATGTTTATCTAAATAAGGACAAACAGACTAGTGTAAGTGGTTATCATTTTTAGCCAATCTACCCTATTGTTTTGTTTCTATCTATTTGTTCTGGTATTATTCCTAACCTACTAATATGTAATCCTAATCTAATTTATAACTAAAAGTATAGAATAAAGCATCAAACATAAGCAAGTAAAATATGAAACTAAAGCATAAACAAAATAAGGAAAAATAAGGAATATAATGACAAACAATGTAACATAAGGAAATAAAGCATAAGCAATGTAGTAAAGAAAATGAAGCATAGGCAATATAACAAGAAAATTAAACATAAGCATTCTTACTTGGAGCGGCAGGTCGGAGGCTTGATGTGTGTGTAGTGAGCTGGCAAAAACTTTGGCTCTGATACCAACCTGTAACGCCCGCCCTCCCTGCTAACCCTAAGGGACGGGGTTACGATACTCTACGTACATATTACAGTGGAAGACTTAAAATCATTTTTCTTGGTTTAATAAAAACCGAACTACACTAATATGGTTTCCATAACATGATAACAAGTTAAATAAAAACATAACATCAAGTCAACCATATAGTACTACAATATATGAAACCAAAGTGTAATTCTTAAAAGTTCTTAAAGCAGGTTCTTATTTGGTTGCCAAGCCACCGCCACACACATCTCCTTGCCTCTCCTGCTGCTCCTTTAGCTCATCCAGCTTTTTCCTTTATCTGTGGTACAAGGAAGGTAAGCTATGAGCACTCATGGCTCAGTAAATTCCTTTCCTACTCACTAAAACCAAAAATCATTACATAATCAAAGAATATATCAACATAACATAATCTCAACTAGTCATGGCATAACATATCATACTCTTTAAGCATATCATGCAACATAACAAAATCATAACTAGTCATGGCATATCATCTCTTAAAGCATAGCATGAAACATAACATAATCATATCTAATCATGGCATATCATCTCTTAAAGCATAGCATGAACCATATCATAGTCATATCTAATCATGGCATATCATAAATCATAGCATCATCACAACATGATCATAAAGTATATGCAATATGATTTTGAAAACATGTATCCGAAAAACATATGTATGTCTCATGATCTTTAAAACCATTTCTTCTTACATATATACTTGAACATAATATCAACATATTCAGGGCCCCGGCTTGTACCATACATACATAACATAAATGCGCGCGTCCTAAGTATATCCAAGGTAGCAAGTCTTGAATCATACTAGGAACTAGGTCAAGATCACAAAGCATGGCATAGGGGCATACTTAAAAAGTCCATCCCTTATCAGCCTAGATCACAAAGCAAGGCCTAGGGACGTACTAAGGAGCCCATCCCTTATTAGCCAAGATCACAAAGCAAGGCTTAGGGGCGTACTAAGGAGCCCATCCCTTATTGGCCTAGATCACAAAGCAAGGCCTATAGACTGATTAGGAGTCCACCCTTGGTACAAGCCTTACAAAGTAAAGTAGCATGTATAAAAATGCATCATTTAGTCACATAGCATATCATAAAAGTATGCATCACTTAGGCATACATTATGTCATAAAAGTATGCATCACTTAGGCATACATCATATCATAAAAGTATGCATCACTTAGGCATACATCATGTCTTAAGAAAGTATGCATCATTTAGGCATACATCATATCATAAAAAGTATGCATCAGTTAAACACATAGCATATCATTAAAGCATGCATATTTCTATCCACGTAGCATATCATAAAAACATGAATATTCTAAGCACATAGCATATCATTAAAACATGCATATTTCTACTCACAGAACATATCATAAAAGTATGCATATTCTAAGCACATAGCATATCATTAAAGCATGCATATTTCTAAGCACATAACATATCATTCAAACATGCATATCTCTATCCACATATCATATCATAAAAGGTATAAATCACAAGCATACATGGTTAAGCATAAGGGTGCATCATGTGATTATACTATCATAAGAAACATGGTAACATAGTTAACTTGGGTTCTAAGCTTCCTAAACCCTTGGGTTCCTATCATGGCCGAACCCCCTTAGGTCTCGATTTAGGTAAAAACAACTTCCAAGCATGTGAAACCTAAATTATCATTACATGAATTTCATAGGAAGCATTATAAGTATGATTTACTTTGTTTCTAAGTTCTCCAAGTCCTTAAACTCATGTGACCGAACCCTATCAGTATATAAACAAGGTCCCAAATGTCATGAAAGCATGGAAACCTTAAACCATATTTATAGCATTTTTTTTCAAGTAACATAGTAAGCATATTGAGCTAGTTCCTAAGTCCTTCAAGCCCTTAACATATGTCATAGTCAAACTTTTAACAAGTGTTCATTAGGGCTAAAAACAAACATACAAGCATGTGAACTTGAACTAACATCATGTATAAATTCATAACAAGACATTAGACAACATGTATGGCCGAAACTTACCCTAGCCTCAATTAGGTCATTAAACAACATATAGCATGGGAACTTTGTCTTTCTACTTATCATATTCCATATAAAGTGACATAAGCATATTTAATTCTTGTTCTAGAGTTTCTAGGGCATCTATTCCTTCATGTCCGAAACATACAATGGTCCATTTAGGTCATGGAAAAATTATACAAGCATGTGACACAATCAACACATTATCCTATTTTCATAAGAAGCACTTTTAACACATTTGGTTTCATTTCTAAGGCCTCTAGGTCTTTCAAACCCTACTTGGCCGAAACTCAACAGTATATAAACTTGCTTCAAATAGTCTAAAAGTATAAGAAATCATACAAGTTTCATAGCATGTATAAAGACAAGCATAATAAACATACATGTGAATTGTGTCTTAGGCTTCCTAGGTTTCTTTTCCTTTTTCTTTTATTTTTCCTCATGGCCGAAACCTACCAATCTTTAAACTAGGTTTTAAGTGGCCTAAAGCATGGAAAACCTAAGTAAGTTTCATGGCAAAAATTACTAAGAACATCATATACAAAGTTGGTTCATAAACAAGCTAGGACCCTTGTGATCTTACATGTCATATATCATGTAACTAATTTTCTATACTCCAATTAAACATGAGAGCATTAAACAACTTTCATATCATAATATCACAGAGGTCTTGAGCATATTAGAATCTTGTTTAAGCTTTTCTAAACTATCCATCTTATCATGGCCGAAAATCTACAATAAAAGTTCATGAATTTCTAGCAATGTTCAACATGAAATTCTTCAAGAGAACTCTATATCCTATCATTCAAACATGGTTACTTAAATTTAAAGGTCTTCCTAACCCTAAGCCCTTTTCTTGGCCGAAATATATAAATGGATTTCTTTTGGTTCCAAGTAACTTTTAAGCAAGAAAACCAATAAAAGATCCTTAATAGTTCAAGGAGAGAATCTTGCACTAGTTTGGTTACACAATATTTTCCCTAACCTCCTTAAAATATTTTTGGCCGAAATTCTAGGGTTAGGTACTCCTCTGATCAATCATCATTTAGGTATAAAAACATGAAGAAAATCCTTCCTACATAGCATAGAAAACATATCATAAAATAAAGACTTGTTTAAACCTTCCTAGATTTGAAAACCCTTTCTTTAGCCGAATTTTCTTAAATTCTTTCCTAGGTTTTCTAATCCTCGTAAAATCCAAAAATCACATAAAAATCCTTGTACCACAGGTGAGGGGAAGCTTACATCCTTTTCGCTTGTGGATCTAAGGTATGGTGATGGAAGAGGTAGCCTCTTCTTCTAGTTCCTTTCCCTTGATTCCCTTACTTTGTCCTCCTTGTATCTTAGGCTTTCTTAGGAGAAAACCTTGGATTTGGGGCCGAAGATGGAGGAGAGGGAACTGATGGTTTCGGTGAGGGAGAGGAAGAATGAGAGAAAATGAGAGAAAAATAAACTTCTCTTTTCTTGCTCCCTTTTAGGTTAAGGGGGAAGAGGTAGCAAACTTAGTTTTTGCTTTCCTTCTCCCTTAGCCTTTTTTTCTATTTTATTTTTATTTTTATTTATTTATTTATCCTCATCATTCATGGTGAAATAAGGGGGAATGAATCCCCTTATTTCCTCTTTAAATTTTCGGCAAAACCAAAGATGAAGAAGGAGAGAAAGGGAGGAATGCAAGTTGCCTTTCTCTTGCTCCTTTCTTGTTTTCTTTTGGCTAGCTTTTACTCTTACCTTTATCATGAGTTTCCCTCCTTTGCTATCAATATCTTCTCTCTATCCCAATTGGTTTCTACTAATTAATTCTATGAATTATAATATAAGAGGTTCAAGGTTCAATCCTTGACCTTCACTTCTTTTTATTTCATGTTATTTCTTTTTGCTTCAACTCACTTCATATTATTTTTCTAAGGAAAAATCCTACATTCATATATTTATCTTACAAGCTTAGTGGGTATTACACTCTAGACAACACACAAACAGAAAAATCTCATGATATCTTCACATACTAGCATAAGAAAGGTCATAAGCATATTAACCTAAATTTTAAGCCCTCCTAGGTTTCTAATTCTTTCATGGCCGAAACCTTCATGAAGAGCGATCAAGTTCTAAGCAACATGCAAACATATAAACACTAAACTCATATCATGTCATATTTCATGAGGAACAACTTAAGCATGTTTAGTTTGCGTTCTAAGTTCCTTGAGCTTCTAACCTTATCATGGCCGAACCCTATCATGTCTCATTCTAGATTACAAGTAGGATGAAAGTGTTGAACCTTAAGCCAATATCTTATACATTTTCATGAGGAACATCATAAGCACATTTGTTTTAAATTCCAAACTTCCTAAACCCATTAACTTAAGGTGGCTGAAACATATCAATCATGGAACTAGGTTTTTAGTGGCATAAGAGCATGGAAACCACAACTACATTTCATAGCATACATCACAAGAACATCATAAGCATATACAAGTTGGGTTCTAAATTTCTCTAAGCCTTTAAACTAGTAGTGGCCGAAACATATCAAGCATGGAACTAAGTTTCTAGTGACTCAAGAGCATGGAAACCACAACTACATTTCATAGCACTTATCACAAGAGACATCATGAACATATATAAGTTGGGTTCTAAATTTCTCTAGGCCTTTAAACTAGTATTGGCCGAAACCTATCAAGCATGGAACTAAGTTTCCAGTGGCATAAGAGCATGGAAACCACAACTACATTTCATAACATTTATCACAAGAACATCATGAGCATATCTAAGTTGGGTTCTAAGTTTTCCTAGGCCTTTAACCCAAGGGTGGCCGAAACATGTGAGCTTGGTTTTGTTTTTCATTATGGCCTAAAGGCATGGAAACCCTACACAATTTTCATGGCAACATTACAATGAACAACATGAGTAAACCTAGTTTAAAAATCTAAGCATCCTAGCTTTAAAAACTAGTGTGGCCGAAAGTTACATGTAACCAAATTTCTATGTAACAAGCAACCATAAGAACATCAACTAGTTTCATATCATTTTACCAAGAAGGTCATGAGCCTCCTAGACTTGGTTTAAACTTTCCTATACTTCAAATCTCATCATAACCGAATCTTCATAGGCATGAAATAGGATTCATAATCAACATATAATCATGGCATAACATTATAGCTTCATATCTTGTCTTAGGAAAAATCTTAGCATGCTTAGTTTTAGGTTTAAAACTCTCCTAGGACTTTAGTTATTCCATGGCCGAACATTCATGAGCATGGAAATGGAGTTTCAAACAACATACAAGTAAGAGAAAAAGTTAACCACATCATTATCATAGGGTACATAACACAAGAATAAGGAAACATGCTTAGTTTGAGTCTTAAGCTTACCCAGTCCTCTTGTTCATGCTTGGCCGAGAGTCTAAGGTTCATGGATCTAAGTTTTCATTGTTCATTCTAGCATGGAAACCTTAGATTAACCTCTTATATAAGATACATGTCACAAAAAGATAATAAGCATATCTAGTTACAATTTTCTTAAATACTTCCTCTTGTCTTGGACGAAATTCTTATAAAGCAAACCTTAGGTTTTTAAGCGATCTATCTTCATGGATAACCATATAAACTATTGTACCACAGGTGAGGGGAAGCTTACCTAGTGTTCACTTGTTAATCTTTAAAGAATTGGTACCCTTGGTGAAGAGGAAGAAGGGAGCTTCTTCTTCTAGCACTCCTTTTGATTTCTCTTGCTTGGAAGGGTATACCTTGAAGGCTCCTTCTTGTAGTTTAGTTTTCTCTTAGGGAGAAACCTAAACTTGGCTTGTGGAAATGAGGGAGGAGGCTTCTAGTTTCGGCAATGGTGAGGGAGAAAGAAAAAAATGAAATCCTTTAGTTCCTTTCCTTTTTATGCTAAGTGGATTGAAGTTACAAAGATGAACTTTGCTTCCTTTCCTCCTTAATTCATGCATGTATTTTTCTAATGAGAATATGTCCTCATTCCTTCCCCTTAACTCTTCTCTTCATTGTTCTCTTAAACTCCATGAAAATAGAGAAGAAAAAGGGAAGAAAGACAACTTGTCTTTTGCTACTCCATTTCTTAACCAAGAGGTAAACAAGGGAAAGAAAGATACTTGATTTTCTCTTGTTCCCTCACTTAATTATATCTTTACTTTTAACTACAATTTCCATCATTTCCCATTCACATGTTATTCATTATCCTAGTGGTTATCATACATAATTTTATTTCTATCCTTTGTGAGAGGTTCAAGGTTCAAACCTTCACCTCTTCTTTTATTTCTCTTATTTCTTTTTCTTTTTGATTCTTCTAACTTTTAGGCTCTAAAGCAAATAACACTCATATACTTATCTTATAATTTTGTGGGTGTTAGAGTACCCCATACCTCATAGAAAGTTCATCCTCGAACTTAAAATAGCTCCGGATACTTTTGTTTCATATCATCTTCTCGTTCCCACGTGGCTTCTTTGTACTGTTGATTTTGCCATAGGACCTTTACTAAGGGTACTTCTGTTGGGTTCTTCGGGCCACGAAAACTGCTTTTCGCGTCGCAGAAACCCCGAATCACCCAAGGCCAACGGATCCGTGCAAGGAAAACCGAACGATAAATACGAGTACGAGTTTGAAAAACCTTTTAGATCTACTCCTAGATCTACATGTTAAGAACTTTACCCTTGTTGCGTGCCTTTCGCTTATCCCGCTCGTCCAAGGTATTGCCGGATCTCTAGACCGTCAAGTGTCGGTCCTCTAGAAGTATCCACACGGACACGTAGGTGGAGAAAAACCTCACACAAAGGTGTGCTAGCACCTTAGTGAGATTCGGCCAAGCAAGGAGGAAAGGGAGAGGGAGAGCTTGAGAGGAAGAAGGAAGAATCATGCACACTAGAATCAATGAAAATGAAAATCAAATCATCCCATTCAAAATTGTGGCCGGCCACTATCATGTGTAACTCCCCATTAAATGCAATTAATGTGAAGTTATTAAGAAAATGGCTTTGTAACTTCCATGAGGTGGCACCCATGATGATGTGGACCATTACCATTGGTCCACATCTTGCCACTTCACAATGATGTGGCAAATGAGTAACCTCCACTCATTTAATGTGACCAACTCACATTAAATGCAATGGAGGCTTGTAACCTCCATGAGGTGGCAAAACAAGATGATGTGGAGCAACACTATTGGTCCACATCTTGCCACCTCACTCATGATGTGGCAAAGAGTCAAGTCAAACTTGACTCTTCCTCTTCCTCTCTAGTCAAGTCAAACTTGACTCAATTTCTACCATGGTTGATCTAATCTAACCATTCGATTCGAGTCAACTTAATATAATGAATCTAATTCATTAAATTAAATTGATTCAATGAGTCAAAATCTAAATTAGACTCATTGAACACATGAATCAACTTGAGTCGAACTCAAGTTAGCCCAATTAGGATTACTCTTAATCCAATTTGATTCATCAAATGAATCTAATCCTCTTGGTTCATCATATGAACCTAATCTCCATCTAATTGTCCTAAGTGTGTGACCCTATAGGTTCTTGTAACGTTGGCAATGCCCTAAACCCATTTAGGAGCATAAGTAATGAGCGGTATCTAGCAACACATCATTACTACCCAAGTTACAAGAAATGTCGAGATCCAACATCACCTTGTGACTACTAATTGTGACTCCTCACAATATGTGACATTGTCCTTCTATCCTAGACATCTAGATTGATCAATATAAGGCATAGACTGTGTCATCCTCTAATCAATCTAAATCTTGAACTCCAAGTAGACTCACTCGATCAAATAAGCTCAACATCTAATGTTGACTCATTTGGGCATGGCCATGCACTTAGTGGTCTCACTCTATCAAGAATACCGATGTCACTCCCGTCATATGGGAGGGATAGATCCCATCTACATCACTCACATCCCTCTACATAATTCGTTATATACCTAGTAATCGCCTTTATAGTCCACCCAGTTACGGGTGACGTTTGACAAAACCAAAGTACATAACTACTTATGTAGGGATCCATGGTGACTTCAGGTCTAAGGACTAATAGTCATACTAATAGCCACATGAGAAAGTATATGACACTCATATAACGATTCATGATACTTTCTCATGGCGGGTCATTCAGTATACATTCTCCAATGTATACCCATGTATCAGCTTGATATCTCTATATCCATGACTTGTGAGATCAAGTCATCGAGCTGACCTACATGCTAGTCTTATTGCATTAACATTGTCCCTGAATGTTAATACTCGACTAGGAATGATTTAGAGTAGTGTTCCCTATATCATCTCACTATCGATTCAACTAATCAATTGATATAGGTATGAACCTTCTTCTCAAGGACGCTATTATACTTAGTCTATTTGGCACTAATACAAATAAGTATAATAACCAAACAAATGCCTTTATTAATATACAAGAATATGATACAATGAGTCCACACAATCATCGAATGATTGGCTCTAGGGCTCTAACTAACAATCTCCCACTAGCACTAGTGCCAATTAGTATAGGCTCTAAGGCCTAATGACCTAGTGTGACCATCATGCTTTCTCTGTGCCAAAGCCTTGGTCAAGGGATCTGCGATGTTAGCCTCTGTAGGTACTCTGCAAATCTTCACATCTCCTCTATCGATAATCTCTCGAATGAGATGGAAACGCCGTAGTATGTGCTTGGTCCGCTGGTGTGAGCGAGGTTCCTTCGCCTGTGCTATATCTCCATTGTTGTCACAATAGAGCTCAACTGGGTCAGCGATGCTAGGAACCACCCCAAGTTCAGTGATGAACTTGTGGATCCAAACTGCCTCCTTTGCTGCCTCTAATGCAGCAATGTACTCGGCTTCTGTTGTAGAATCAGCTACTGTATCCTACTTCGAACTCTTCCAGCTGACAGCACCACCATTAATGCTAAATACGAACCCCGCCTGCGATCTATAATCATCCTGATCGGTCTGGAAGCTGGCATCACTGTAACCCTTTACAGTTAGCTCATAATTGCCTCCATATATCAAGAAATATTCTTTAGTCCTTCTTAAGTACTTAAGAATATTCTTGACCGCTATCCAGTGACTTTCACCTGGATCTGACTGGTATCTGCTCGTCATGCTCAAAGCATACGAGACATCAGGTCGAGTACATAACATGGCGTACATGATCGATCCTATGGATGAGGCATAAGAGATCTGATCCATGCGGTCTCTCTCCTCTCTAGAAGAGGGACTTTGAGTCTTCGAAAGACTCACACCATGTGACATCGATAGAAATCCCTTCTTGGAGTTCTGCATGGCAAACCGAAGGAGTACCTTGTCAATATATGTACTCTGACTTAGGCCAAGCAATCTCTTAGATCTATCTCTATAGATCTGTATCCCTAGAATTCGGGATGCCTCACCTAAGTCCTTCATTGAGAAGCAACTCCCTAGCCAGGTCTTGACAGACTGAAGCATAGGGATGTCCTTCCCAATGAGTAGTATGTTATCCACATACAATATGAGGAAGACAACTATATCACCTACAACCTTCTTGTAGACACAAGGCTCATCTTCGTTCTTGATGAAACCAAACTGTTTGATTGCATCATCGAATCGAAGATTCCAGCTCCGAGAAGCTTGCTTTAGTCCATAAATGGACCTATGCAGCTTGCATACTCTGCTAGTATGCTGTGGATCTACAAAACCCCCAGGTTGTGTCATGTACACATCCTCGAGTAGGTTTCCATTCAGAAACATGGTTTTTACATCCATCTTCCAGATCTCGTAATCGTGGTAAGCTGCAATACCAAGCATGATCCGAATGGACTTAAACATCTCTACTGGAGAAAAGGTTTCATCATAGTCAATACCATGAATCTGCTTGAAACCTTTAGCTACCAAGCGACCTTTATAGATAAGTCCATCCATGTCAGTCTTTCTCTTAAAGACCCACTTACACCCAATGGGTTTTACCACTTCAGGTGGATCAATCAAAGTCCATACTTGGTTAGTGTACATGGATTACATTTCGTATCTCATGGCCTCTAGCCATTTCTCGGAATCTGTTCTCATCACAGCTTCCTGATAGGTGGTAGGCTCATCCTCTATGAGCACAACGTCATCATGGTCAGACAAGAGAAATGAATATCTCTCAGGCTGACGACGTACCCTATCAGACCTGCGAAGAGGTATGTCTACTTGAACTAGTTGTTGTTCCTCAACTCCTTGTGGAACAACATCTTCCACAACACTTTGTGGTTCCAGTTCAATTTCCATCGAGGCGTTAGTGCTATTGTTCACATCTTGAACTTCTTCAAGATCGAACGTGCTTCCACTAGTCTTTCTAGAAACAAAATCCCTTTCTAGAAAGACGCCAGTCTTTGCCACAACTACCTTGTGCTGACTGGGAATGTAGAAATAATATCCCTTAGTTTACTTGGGATATCCAATGAAATAGCATTTGTTGGATTTGGGTCCTAATTTGTCTGAAACTTGACGTCGTACGTAAGCCTCACAACCCCAAATCCTCATGAAAGACACCTGGGCATCTCTCCCAGTCCATATCCTATATGGTGTCTTTATCACGGCCTTGGATGGAACTCGGTTGAGTATAAAAGCTGCCGTGTCTAGAGCGTAGCCCAAAGGTATGTCGAAAGATCAGTGTAACTCATCATAGATCGTACCATATCTAATAGAGTACGATTCATCCTTTCGGATACACCATTCCATTGTGGTGTTCCAGGAGGAGTGAGTTGGGATAGAATCCCACACTCAGCTAGGTAGTCACGAAATTCATGGCTAAGGTATTCTCCACCTCGATCGGATCGAAGTATCTTAATACTCTTGCCAAGCTGGTTCTGTACTTCATTCTTGAATTCTTTGAACTTTTCAAAGGATTCAGACTTATGTGTCATCAAGTACACATAACCATATCTACTGAAATCATCAGTAAATGTGATGAAGTACCTATAAACGCCTCTAGCAGCGACATTGAAAGGGCCACATACATCACTATGTATGAGTCCTAACAAATCAGTCGCTCTCTCGCTGTGCCCACTAAAGGGAGTCTTGGTCATCTTGCCTCGTAGGCATGACTCGCATATCTCATATGATTCAAAATCAAATGAATCCAGCAAACCATCCTTATGGAGCTGGGATTAGCGCTTGTCATTTATATGACCTAAGCGACAGTGCCAGATATAGGTTTGGTTCATGTCATTAGACTTGAACCTCTTGGTATTTACGTTATAGATAGGGCTCTCGAGGTCTAGAATTTAGAGTCCGTTTATCAGAGGTGCACTACAATAGAACATATCGTTTAAGTAGACGGAACAACATTTGTTCTTTATTATAAACGAAAATCCTTTCTTGTCCAAACAAGAAACGGAAATTATGTTCTTAGTCAAGGCAGGCACATAACAACAATCATCTAATTCTAGTACAAGCCCAGAAGGAAGAGATAGATAGTAAGTTCCTACAGCAATAGCAGCAACCCGTGCTCCATTGCCTACTCGTAGGTCTATCTCACCCTTCGTCAATGCCCTGCTATTCCTCAGCGCTTGTAAATTAGTACAAATGTGCGAAGCACATCCGGTATCTAATACCCACGATGAAGAAATAGAGAGGTTGACTTCTATAACATGTATACCTGAAGTAGAAATCTTATTTCTCTTCTTCTTAAGATCTTCCAGGTATTCTTTGGAGTTCCTCTTCCAGTGCCTTGCTTGTCCTTGATATAGGTGACAAAGATGTTCAACCATATCGTAAGCACCCATCAACTCATGTTGCTTCTGAAGCTCAGAGTTCATGGTCGCGAGCATAAGACAGGACACATCTAATGCATCATCTTGATGCTTCTTGTAAGCATCCCGGTCAGCTCGCGTGGCAGTGGCAGGAGGAGCCTCCGGAATGGGCTGCTCTAGAATGTACAGTTTACGTTCCTAAGTGAGAACTATTCTCAGGTTCCTGTACCAGTCCAGGAAATTTACTCCGTTGAGCTTGTCCTTCTTAAGGACAGAACCCAAGGCTTAGTATGATCGGTAGGTAACGATTACCAATTACATCTCTATGCAACTCTTGTTTATGAAATCAATATCCGCATTTATATTAAAACTCGAGTTAGCTTTGGCTAATACGCCCGAGAGTTAATATAGATGTGATTTTGACCTATCTTTTCCAACCGTTGGAATAATGCCTATAGTTGACTCGATCCAACCGAGTAACTAGGAATACTCAATCTAATTGAGTTTGTATTCACCCATGCGTTGATAGGCGGGACCAAGATTGTCCTTCCGTACCCTAATATGTATTGCTCTGCTTTGGCAGATTCAACAATACATGTGATCGAGGTAGTGATAGGTATCACGGCACGGTTAGGCATTTAGAGTTGGTTCGATCGAGATCTAATCTAATCGAAAAGGATGCATCTTGTGCACGACTTAGATCTAATCTAATCGTAAGGGCGCATCATGTGCACGACTTAGATCTAATCTAATCGTAAGACACTAATTAATTAATTACTTATTAAACATGCATCATATACATAAGCAATTAACTAATTAATCTATTTGTGATTTAGTCATGGCCCTACTACGATCTTCTCAAGCCAATGAGAAGATCGAATGGTCAACCTAGGGTCAACAGCTTCTCCAAGCTCCTCCCTTTGACCACCTTGTGTTGCTCGTGTCCGCCTCGGAACTCCGTCTCGTGTGGACCCTCCACCGCTCCAATTTGTACATTACAATTTGAAACTCGAGTTACATTCGAGTCTAAATCTAATTTACAACAAGAATATAAGAGAAGGTACGACGCGCAGGTCGCAGAAAAAATAAAAACATACAACACGCGCAAACACATAACGGCACGCAGGCCGTATTATGAATTACAACACAATCCAATCATATTGGATTTTAGGCCATGACTATCACAAAATTAATATATAATTCAAAATTATATATTTTCATAATTTTCTGTAATTTTAAAAATAATTTTTACAATTTTTACGAGTAAAATTTCCCGGCGGACCCGTTTAGCGGTTTCGGGCGCAATCGCGGAACGGATTCCCTTGCGGGGCCAGGGGCAGCGCCCCTACCCGCGATCTAACCATCGCGAGGGTTCCTTTGCGATCTAACAATGCCTAAACCCGCTGTCCCAAAATGATTTGGGCTGAGACATTGCCGTTTCGGAAAAAATCTTCCCGGCGGGTTCATTTTTAGCGATTTCGGGTGCAATCGCGGAGCAAATCCCCTTGCGGGGTTAGGGGCAGTACCCCTACCCGCGATCTAACCATCACGAGTTGCTCCTAAGCGATCTAATGGCACCCAAGCCCGCTGTCCCAAAAGGATTTGGGCAAAACGAAGCCGTTTTGGAAAAATCTTTCCGGTAGCCGAAGCCTACAAGTGCCGAGACACTTGTGCTTCGCTTCTACGGAAAAATTACCCATAAAAACTATAAAAACTTAAATTTACAGAAAATTCACAGAAGCTTTAGTTTTCACAAAACCAAAAACAAACTCGTACAAGCCTTGCACGTGGCTCTGATACCACTGTCGGGTTCTTCGGGCCGCGAAAACCGCTTTTCGCATCGCGGAAACCCCGAATCACCCAAGGCCAACGGATCCGTGCAAGGAAAACCGAACGATAAATACGAGTACGCGTTTGAAAAACCTTTTAGATCTACTCCTAGATCTACATGTTAAGAACTTTACCCTTGTTGCGTGCCTTTCGCTTATCCCGCTCGTCCAAGGTATTGCCGGATCTCTAGACCGTCAAGTGTCGGTCCTCTAGAAGTATCCACACGGACACGTAGGTGGAGAAAAACCTCACACAAAGGTGTGCTAGCACCTTAGTGAGATTCGGCCAAGCAAGGAGGAAAGGGAGAGGGAGAGCTTGAGAGGAAGAAGGAAGAATCATGCACACTAGAATCAATGAAAATGAAAATCAAATCATCCCATTCAAAATTGTGGCCGGCCACTATCATGTGTAACTCCCCATTAAATGCAATTAATGTGAAGTTATTAAGAAAATGACTTTGTAACTTCCATGAGGTGGCACCCATGATGATGTGGACCATTACCATTGGTCCACATCTTGCCACTTCACAATGATGTGGCAAATGAGTAACCTCCACTCATTTAATGTGACCAACTCACATTAAATGCAATGGAGGCTTGTAACCTCCATGAGGTGGCAAAGCAAGATGATGTGGAGCAACACTATTGGTCCACATCTTGCCACCTCACCCATGATGTGGCAAAGAGTCAAGTCAAACTTGACTCTTCCTCTTCCTCTCTAGTCAAGTCAAACTTGACTCAATCTCTACCATGGTTGATCTAATCTAACCATTTGATTCGAGTCAACTTAATATAATGAATCTAATTCATTAAATTAAATTGATTCAATGAGTCAAAATCTAAATTAGACTCATTGAACACATGAATCAACTTGAGTCGAACTCAAGTTAGCCCAATTAGGATTACTCTTAATCCAATTTGATTCATCAAATGAATCTAATCCTCTTGGTTCATCATATGAACCTAATCTCCATCTAATTGTCCTAAGTGTGTGACCCTATAGGTTCTTGTAACGTTGGCAATGCCCTAAACCCATTTAGGAGCATAAGTAATGAGCGGTATCTAGCAACACATCATTACTACCCAAGTTACAAGAAATGTCGAGATCCAACATCACCTTGTGACTACTAATTGTGACTCCTCACAATATGTGACATTGTCCTTCTATCCTAGACATCTAAATTGATCAATATAAGGCATAGACCGTGTCATCCTCTAATCAATCTAAATCTTGAACTCCAAGTAGACTCAATCGATCAAATGAGCTCAACATCTAATGTTGACTCATTTGGGCATGGCCATGCACTTAGTGGTCTCACTCTATCAAAATACCGATGTCGCTCCCGTCATATGGGAGGGATAGATCCCATCTACATCACTCACATCCCTCTACATAATTCATTATATACCCAGTAATCGCCTTTATAGTCCACCCAGTTACGGGTGACGTTTGACGAAACCAAAGTACATAACTACTTATGTAGGGATCCATGGTGACTTCAGGTCTAAGGACTAATAGTCATACTAATAGCCACATGAGAAAGTATATGACACTCATATAACGATTCATGATACTTTCTCATGGCGGGTCATTCAGTATACATTCTCCAATGTATACCCATGTATCAGCTTGATATCTCTATATCCATGACTTGTGAGATCAAGTCATCGAGCTGACCTACATCATAGTCTTATTGCATTAACATTGTCCCTGAATGTTAATACTCGACTAGGAATGATTTAGAGTAGTGTTCCCTATATCATCTCACTATCGATTCAACTAATCGATTGATATAGGTATGAACCTTCTACTCAAGGACGCTATTATACTTAGTCTATTTGGCACTAATACAAATAAGTATAATAACTAAATAAATGCCTTTATTAATATACAAGAATATGATACATTGAGTCCACACAATCATCAAATGATTGGCTCTAGGGCTCTAACTAACAACTTCTTTGTTCCTTAGTCTTTTGACGTCTCGATCCAATATCTGAATTGGTCGGCTCTCGTAGGTTAGGTCCTCTTGCACTTGTACCGTCTGTGGTTCGATCACTTGGCCCGTGTTCGGAATACATTTCTTCAGCATCGAAACGTGGAACACGTTATGAATGGCTGACATCTCTTGAGGCAGCTCTATTTCGTATGCTACCTTTCCGATTCTTTTCAGAACCTGGTATGGTCCCACATAGCGCGGGCTTAGTTTTCCCTTCTTACCGAACCTCATTACTCCCTTCATAGGAGCTACCTTGAGGAATACTGAGTCTCCGACACTGAATTCCAATGGCATTCGTCGCTTATCCGCATAATTCTTCTGTCGACTTTGAGCAGTTTCTATTCTTTGGCGGATATTCTGTATGACACGGGTGGTGTTATCGATAAGTTCTGTTTGAAATCCCATCTCTTTCTTTTCCCCGCCTTCATACCAACATATAGGTGATCTACATTTCCTACCATACAGAGCCTCGTAGGGTGCCATCCCAATAGTAGCCTGGTAGCTATTATTATAAGCGAATTCTGCTAAGCATAAATATTGGCACCAGCTTCCTTTGAAGTCCAAGGCACAAGCCCGTAGCATGTCTTCTAGCACTTGGTTCACCCTCTCTGTCTGTCCGTCGGTTTGAGGGTGGAAGGTAGTATTGAATAATAGCTTTGTACCAAGAGCCCTCTGAACACATTCCCAAAAATGCGAAACAAAATGACCATCTCTATCAGATGATGGTCTTAGGGACCCCATGTAATCTAATAATTTCCTTGACATATAATTGAGCCAGCTGCTCAATTGAATGGGTCATCTTAATTGCCAGAAAGTGGGCGGATTTGGTTAGTCTATCCACGATCACCCATATAGCGTCATAGCCGTTTGTTGTCTTGGGTAATCCTGAAATAAAGTCCATAGAGATATCCTCCCATTTCCATTCCGGAATTTAGACAGGCTGCAGTAATCCTCCAGGCCTCTGGTGTTCTGCTTTAACCCTCTGACAAGTCAGGCAGGCACTGATGTACTGAGCCACATCTCTCTTCATACCGGACCACCAGAATTTCTTTTTCAAATCTTGGTACACTTTGGTGGATCCCGGATGCATTGCATAAGGCGTTGAATGAGCTTCTTCTAATATCTTCCTTCGCAACTCAGGGTCCTCGGGAATACATAATCGATCTCTGGGGTATAATATTCCGTTGTCCGCGGTACGAAATCCATCATTCTTTCCCTCTAAGATCTCTTGTTTAATCCTTTGGAGGCTTTGGTCACTGGTTTACTTCTCTAATATATCGTCGAATAGGGTGGGTGCTATGGTCAGGGTGGAGAGTTGCTCGGACATAGTCTCGACCCCATGACACGAAATGTTTCTCGGTTTCCCGATAGATTTGACCACTGGTTTGCCTTCAGTATTTAATAAAACTTTAGTATGTTGGCTAGAGATAAGCGGCTGACCTGTAACAACAGTAGAGGCGTTCGTCACATCTTCATTGGTAATCGCAAAAACCCTGGCGTTCGTCATTGCTGGCGGGGCTTCCAATCTCCCTTGGCTGATCGAAGTCCCTTCTATAGCGGTTTGCATCTGGTGTAGCTGTGAAGGGGCACCCCTGTTCTGGTTGTTCTGCTGGAATGGTGCCTGCATCTGAGTAGGACAGTCTCTGGCCAAATGTCCTTCCTGTCCACAATTATAGCACTTTCTTGTACCTTTGTGACACAATCCGGAATGCAGCTTCCCACAAATAGTACACTGGGGGTATCTCGGTTGCTTATTTACTGACCCACTGCTTTCTTTTTCCGGTAGAAGTTCCTTTACAGCCTGTTTTGGTACTCTGAGGTTTCTGTCCTTCGGCTCGTGTCTGACCTTTATTCTCCTTCATTGCTTTCTGATAATGTTCCGTAACCAGTGCACTGTTGACTAATTCCTCTGTAGTCTGCGGTCTATTAACTCCGCCGGTCACATTCAGTGCTATCTCGGGTCGAAGCTTTCTCTCTCGGTACGCACTAATTCGGGACAAAGGCGTCCTAAACGGTTGAAGCGTTTTACTGCTTCGTTCACTGATAAGTCACCTTGCCGGAACTCGGTGAACTTGTCGTAATGCCGGTTCGTCACTTGCGTATGAAAGAATTCTTCGAAGAACTTTGTCTCGAAGTTCGTCCAATTCATCAGATTGATTTGCCTCTTCGCTTTAACTCTTTCCCACCACATTCTCGCATCTCCGGAGAAGCAGAAAGATACACATTTGATCTTCTCTGATTTCGGCCAGTCCAAAAGTTTCACTGTGTTTCTACTGTCTTGAACCAGGCCTGGGCATCCCACGGCTCGCAAGTACCCAAGAAGTTCTCTGGCTTCAGTCTCAACCACTGAATCAAATAGGTCTCCTGTCGAACCACTAGAGCAGGGGCTACTGGTGGTACTGGTGCAACTATTGGTGGGGTGGTAGGGGTTCCTTGTTGACCCATCAAGGTCGTGATCAACTGTTGTTGTTCTGTGATCTGACGTTGAAGGTCGGTGACTACCTGAGTCAGATCTGGTGGAGTGATTGCCTCGTCTGCTCGGGTAGTACGTCTCCTAGCCATGCTTATCTTCATTAAACAATAACAAATTATCGTTATCCCTATTCGCTGTCATAAGGTTATTACTATTCCTATCCTACCATCATGCATACCTATCCGAATTCAAAGTATAAGTAAACATGCAGAATATTAGAGCATTAACAAAAGTTAAATTAAACTAAATCAAAGAATAAGTAAACATGTATAATATTAAAGCATCAAAATTAAATTAACTAAATCAAGAATAAGTAAACATGCATAATATTAAAGCATCAAAAATTAAAAATCACATTAAGCATATAAAATCTTACTTGGAGCGGCAGGATGGAGGCTTGACATGTGTGTAGTGGAAAGGCTAACCTCACTCTGATACCAAGTGTAACGCCCCGCCCTTCCTGCTAAGGCGATGGGGGTTACTTGAGACACATACATGTTGGGTTTTTCGGGCCACAAAAATCACTTTTCGCGTCGCGGAAACCCCGAATCACCCAAAGCCGTAGATCCGTGCAAGGAAAAACCGAATGAAATACAAGTACGAGTTTCAAAAACTTTAGATCTACTCCTAGATCTATGTGTTGAGAGCTTTTACATTTGAAGCGTGCCCTCGCAAAATTCCCGCTCGTCCAAGGTACGTGTCGGATCTCCAAAGTATCAAGGTAGATACTTCTCTAGTGATATCCACACGAACAAGGAGTGCTCTCTAGCACTCAAGGATGGAGAAGAGAGTCTCAATTGTGCTAGCACTTTCTAGAGCTCTCGGATAGAATTTGAAAAGGGAGAAAAGAGAGAAAAACAAGAAGACTCTCACATACTCAACTAGTAGTATCCTCTTCTTGTGTCCTTCACACTCTCTTATCTTTTCTTGAATGAAACTCAACACCTTCTCACCTTCCAAAACCCCACGACAACAGCAAGAGGGAGAGGAGGAAGAAGCAAGGAGCCAAGGAAGAAGAATAAATTGAATACACCATAATACCACACAACCAAAACCTCCACCACTAATGTGTGGCCGGCCCCATCTTGTAACCTCCCCATTAATGTGGCCGGCCACATTAAAGCCAAGGGGAGGGTGTAACCCCCATGAGGTGGCATGCCTCATGAGGTGGAGGTGATGTGGCAAGGATGAGTCATCCTTATGATGTGGCAATACATCAAGTCAAACTTGATGTTTCAACTTCTACTTGGTCAAGTCAAACTTGACCAATTGTCTTCCTTGTTGAGTTAAATCCAACCTTTGATTCAAGTCAATTTTAATTTAATGAATCTCAATTCATTAATATAAATTGACTCAATGAATCAAATCTAAATTAGACTCATTCAACAATTGAATCTAATTGAGTCTAACTCGATAAGTCTAATTTGAATCAAATCTTTGGTGCATCAGATGAGCCCAATCCAATTGGTTCATCATATGAACCTAATCTCCATCCACATGTTCTTTGTGAGTGACCCAATAGGTTCTTGTAACGTTGGCAATGCCCCTAAACTCATTTAGAAACATAAGTAATGAGCGGTATCTAGCAACACATCATTACTACCCAAGTTACAAGAATGTTGAGATCCAACATCACCTTGTGACTACTAATTGTGACTCCTCACAATATATGACAAGTGTCCTTCTATCCTAGACATCTAGATTGATCAATGTGAGGCATAGACCGTGTCATCCTCTAATCAATCTAAATCTTGAACTCCAAGTAGACTCACTCGATCAAATGAGCTCAACATCTCATGTTGACTCATTTGGGCATGGCCATGCACTTAGTGGTCTCACTCTATCAAGAATATTGATGTCACTTCCGTCATATGGGAGGGATAGATCCCATCTACATCACTCACATCCCTCTGCATAATTTGTTACATACCCGGTAATCGCCTTTATAGTCCACCCAGTTACGGGTGACGTTTGACGAAACCAAAGTACATAACTCCTTATGTAGGGATCCATTGTGACTTCAGGTCTAAGGACTAATAGTCATACTAATAGCCACATGAGAAAGTATATGACACTCATATAACGATCCATGATACTTTCTCATGGCGGGTCATTCAGTATACATTCTCCAATGCATACCCATGTGTCAACATGATATCTCCATATCCATGACTTGTGAGATCAAGTCATCGAGTTGACCTACATGCTAGTCTTATTGCATTAACATTGTCCTTGAATGTTAATACTCGACTAGGAATGATTTAGAGTAGTGTTCCCTATATCATCTCACTATCGGTTCAACTAACCGATTGATATAGGTGAGAACCTTCTACTCAAGAACGCTATTATACTTAGTTTATTTGGCACAAATACAAGTAAGTATAATAACCAAAAACTAATGCCTTTATTTATATACAAGAATATGATACAATGAGTCCATACAATCATCAAATGATTGGCTCTAGGGCTCTAACTAATAATCTCCCACTAGCACTAGTGCCAATCAGTATAGGCTCTAAGGCCTAATGACCTAGTGTGACCATCATGCTTTCTCTGTGCCAAAGCCTTGGTCAAGAGATCTGCGATGTTAGCTTCTGTAGGTACTCTGCAAATCTTCACATCTCCTCTCTCGATAATCTCTCGAATGAGATGGAAGCGCCGTAGTATGTGTTTGGTCCGCTGGTGTGAGCAAGGTTCCTTCGCGTGTGCTATAGCTCCATTGTTGTCACAATAAAGCTCAATGGGGTCAGCAATGCTAGGAACCACCCCAAGTTCAGTGATGAACTTGCGGATCCAAACTGCCTCCTTTGCTGCCTCTGATGCAGCTACTGTATCCTGCTTCGAACTCTTCCAGCTGACAGCACCACCATTAATGCAAAATACGAACCCCGACTGCGATCTATAGTCATCCTGGTCGGTTTGGAAGCTAGCATCACTGTAACCCTTTACAGCTAGCTCATCATTGCCTCCATATATCAAGAAATATTCTTTAATCATTCTTAAGTAGTTAAGAATATTCTTTACCGCTATCCAGTGACTTTCACCTGGATCTGACTGGTATCTGCTCGTCATGCTCAAAGCATACGAGACATCAGGTCGAGTACATAGCATGGCGTACATGATCGATCCTATGGCTGAGGCATAAGGGATCTGATCCATACGGTCTCTCTCCTCTCTAGAAGAGGGACCTTGAGTCTTCGAAAGACTCACGCCATGTGACATCGGCAGAAATCCCTTCTTGGAGTTCTGCATGGCAAACCGAAGGAGTACCTTGTCAATATTTGTACTCTGACTAAGGCCAAGCAATCTCTTAGATCTATCTCTATAGATCTGTATCCCTAGAATGCGGGATGCCTCACCTAAATCCTTCATTGAGAAGCAACTCCCTAGCTAAGTCTTGACAGACTGAAGCAAAGGGATGTCCTTCCCAATGAGTAATATGTCATCCACATACAATATGAGGAAGACAACTGTGTTCTCTACAACCTTCTTGTAGACACAAGGCTCATCTTCATTCTTGATGAATCCAAACTGTTTGATTGCATCATTGAATCGAAGATTCCAGCTCCGAGATGCTTGCTTTAGTCCATATATGGACCTATGCAGCTTGCATACTCTACTAGTATGCTGTGGATCTACAAAACCCTCAGGTTGTGTCATGTACACATCCTCGAGTAGGTTTCCATTCAGAAACGCTGTTTTGACATCCATCTGCCATATCTCATAGTCATGGTAGGCTGCAATAGCAAACATGATCCGAATGGACTTAAACATCGCTACTGGAGAAAAGGTTTCATCGTAGTCAATACCATGAATCTGCTTGAAACCTTTAGCTACCAAGCGACCCTTATAGATAAGTCCATCCATGTCAGTCTTTCTCTTAAAGACCCACTTGCACCCAATGGGTTTTACCCCTTCAGGTGGATCAACCAAAGTCCATACTTGGTTGGTGTACATGGATTCTATCTCGGATCTCATGGCCTCTAGCCATTTCTCGGAATTTGGACTCATCACAACTTCCTGATAGGTGGTAGGCTCATCCTCTATGAGCACAACGTCATCATGCTCAGACAAGAGAAACGATATCTCTCAGGCTGACGACGCACCCTATCAGACCTGTGAAGAGGTATGTCTACTTGAACTAGTTGTTGTTCCTCAACTCCTTGTGGAACATCATCCACAACACTTTGTGGTTCCAGTTCAACTTCCATTGAGGCTTCAGTGCTAGTATTCGTATCTTGAACTTCTTCAAGATCAAACGTGCTCCCACTAGTCTTTCTAGAAACAAAGTCCCTTTCTAGAAAGACCCCAGTCTTTGCCACAACTACCTTGTGCTGACTGGGAATGTAGAAGTAATATCCCTTAGTTTCCTTGGGATATCCGATGAAATAGCACTTGTCATATTTGGGTCCTAATTTGTCTGAGACTTGACGTCGTACGTAAGCCTCACAGCCCCAAATCCTCATGAAAGACACCTGGGCATCTCTCCCAGTCCATATCCTATATTGTGTCTTTATCACGGCCTTGGATGGAACTCGGTTGAGAATGAAAGTTGTCGTGCCTAGAGCATAGCCCCAAAGGTATGTCGGAAGATCTGTGTGACTCATTATAGATCGTACCATATCTAATAGGGTATGATTCCTCCTTCCGGATACACCATTTCACTGTGGTGTTCCAGGAGGAGTGAGTTGGGATAGAATCCCACACTCAGCTAAATAGTCACGAAACTCATGGCTTAAGTATTCACCACCTCGATCTGATCGAAGTATTTTAATACTCTTGCCAAGCTGGTTCTGTACTTCATTCTTGAATACATCACTATGTATGAGTCCTAACAAATCAGTTGCACTCTCACTGTGCCCACTAAAGGGAGTCTTGGTCATCTTGCCTCGTAGGCATGACTCGCATATCTCATATGATTCAAAATCAAATGAGTCCAGCAAACCATCCTTATGGAGCTGGGATAAGCGCTTGTCATTTATATGACCTAAGTGACAGTGCCAGAGATAGGTGTGGTTCATATCGTTTGATTTGAACCTCTTGGTACTAACGTTATAGATAGTGCTCTCAAGGTCTAGAATATAGAGTCCGTTCATCAGAGGGGCACTAAAATAGAACATATCGTTTAAATAGACAGAACAACATTTGTTCTTTATTATAAACAAAAATCCTTTCTTGTCCAAACAAGAAATGAAAATTATGTTCTTAGTCAAGGCAGGCACATAACAACAATTATCTAATTCTAGTACAAGCCCATAAGGAAGAGATAGATGGTAAGTTCCTACAGCAATAGCAGCAACCCGTGGTCCATTGCCTACTCGTAGGTCTATTTCACCTTTCGTCAATGCCCTGCTATTCCTCAGCACTTGTACATTAGTACAAATGTGCGAAGCACATCCAGTATCTAATACCCAAGATGTAGAAATAGAGAGGTTGACTTTT
Organism: Zingiber officinale; assembly: GCF_018446385.1. Taxonomy (NCBI): domain Eukaryota; kingdom Viridiplantae; phylum Streptophyta; class Magnoliopsida; order Zingiberales; family Zingiberaceae; genus Zingiber; species Zingiber officinale. The sequence continues at coordinate 32,127,220 of NC_055986.1, read as the reverse complement.
ATAACATGTATACATGAAGTAGAAATCTTATTTCTCTTCTTCTTAAGATCTTCCAGGTATTCTTTGGAGTTCCTCTTCCAGTGCCTTGCTTGTCCTTGATATAGGTGGCAAAGATGTTCAACCATATCGTAAGCACCCATCAACTCATGTTGCTTTTGAAGCTCAGAGTTCATGGTCGCGAGCATAAGACAGGACACATCTAATGCGTCATCTTAATGCTTCTTGTAAGCATCCCGGTCAGCTCGCGTGGCAGTGGCAGGAGGAGCCTCCGGAATGGGCTGCTCCAGAACGTTCCTGATTACGTTCCTGAGTGAGAACTATTCTCAGGTTCCTGTACCAGTCCAGGAAATTTGCTCCGTTGAGGTTGTCCTTCTTAAGGACAGAACGCAGGGAGAAAGAGTTCGTATTCGACGTCATGGTTATCTACAACAGAAAATTTGCAAAAATAAATATCATATTCTTTTAAAAATCATTTAATTAGGTCTTTAATTAAATGATGCTCCCACTGAATTCTATAATTCTTGTGGGACAAGATCCACATCATACTAACCCTTGAGTTAGCTTTGGCTAATACGCCCAAGGCTTAGTATGATCGGTAGGTAACGATTACCAATTACATCTCTATGCAACTCTTGTTTATAAAATTAATATCCGCATTTATATTAAAACTCGAGTTAGCTTTGGCTAATACGCCCGAGAGTTAATATAGATGTGATTTTGACCTATCTTTTCCAAACGTTGGAAGAATGCCTATAGTTGACTCGATCTAACCGAGCAACTAGGAATAATCAATCTAATTGAGTTTGTATTCACCCATGCGTTGATAGGCGGGACCAAGATTGTCCCTCCGTACCCTACCAAGATAATATGTATTGCTCTGCTTTGGCAGATTCAATAATATATGTGATCGAGGTAGTGATAGGTATCACGGCACGGTTAGGCATTTAGAGTTGGTTCGATCAAGATCTAATCTAATCGAAAAGGATGCATCTTGTGCACGACTTAGATCTAATCTAATCGCAAGGGTGCATCATGTGCACGACTTAGATCTAATCTAATCGTAAGACACTAATTAATTAATTACTTATTAAACATGCATCATATAAATAAGCAATTAACTAATTAATCTATTTGTGATTTAGTCATGGCCCTACTACGATCTTCTCAAGCCAATGAGAAGATCAAATGGTCAACCTAGGGTCAACAGATTCTCCAAGCTACTCCCTTTGACCACCTTGTGTTGCTCGTGCCCGCCTCGGAACTCCGTCTCATGTGGACCCTCCACCGCTCCAATTTGTACATCACAATTTGAAACTCGAGTTACATTCGAGTCTAAATCTAATTTACAACCAGAATATATGAGAAAGGCATGACGCGCAGGTCGCGGGAAAATAAAAACATACAACACGCGCAAACACATAACGGCACGCAGGCCGTATTATGAATTACAACACAATCCAATCATATTGGGTTTTTGGGCCATGACTATCACAAAATTAATATATAATTCAAAATTATATATTTTCATAATTTTCTATAATTTTAAAAATAATTTTTTTACAATTTTTACGAGTAAAATTTCCCGGCGGTCCCGTTTAGCGGTTTCGGGCGCAATCCCCTTGCGGGGCCAGGGGCAGCGCCCCTACCCGCGATCTAACCATTGCGAGGGTTCCTTTGCGATCCAACAGTGCCTAAACTCGCTGTCCCAAAACGATTTGGGTCGAGACATTGCCGTTTCGGAAAAATCTTCCCGGCAGGTTCGTTTTTAGCGATTTCGGGTGCAATCGCGGAGCAAATCCCCTTGCGGGGTTAGGGGCAGTACCCCTACCCACGATCTAACCATTGTGAGTTGCTCCTTTGCGATCTAATGGCACCCAAGCCCGCTGTCCCAAACGGATTTGGGGCAAAACGAAGCCGTTTAAGGAAAAACTTCCCGGTAGTCGAAGCCTACAAGTGCCGAGATACTTGTGCTTCGCTTCTACGGAAAAATTACCCATAAAAATATAAAAAAACTAAATTTTACAGAAAATCACAGAAGGTTTAGTTTTCATAAAACCAAAAAAATTAAACTCGTACAAGCCTTGCACGTGGCTCTGATACCACCATTGGGTTTTTCGGGCCACGAAAACCGCTTTTCGCGTCGCGGAAACCCCGAATCACCCAAAGCCGTAGATCCGTGCAAGGAAAAACTGAATGAAATACAAGTACGAGTTTCAAAAACTTTAGATCTACTCCTAGATCTATGTGTTGAGAGATTTTACCTTTGAAGCGTGCCCTCGCAAATTTCCCGCTCGTCCAGGGTACGTGTCGGATCTCCAATGTATCAAGGTAGATACTTCTCTAGTGATATCCACACGAACAAGGAGTGCTCTCTAGCACTCAAGGATGGAGAAGAGAGTCTCAAGTGTGCTAGAACTTTCTAGAGCTCTCGGATAGAATTTGAAAAGGGAGAAAAGAGAGAAAAACAAGAAGACTCTCACATACTCAACTAGTAGTATCCTCTTCTTGTGTCCTTCACACTCTCTTATCTTTTCTTGGATGAAACTCAACACCTTCTCACCTTCCAAAACCCCACGGCAACAGCAAGAGGGAGAGGAGGAAGAAGCAAGGAGCCAAGGAAGAAGAATAAATTGAATACACCATAATACCACACAACCAAAACCTCCACCACTAATGTGTGGCCGACCACATCTTGTAACCTCCCCATTAATGTGGCCGGCCACATTAAAGCCAAGGGGAGGGTGTAACCCCCATGAGGTGGCATGCCTCATGAGGTGGAGGTGATGTGGCAAGGATGAGTCATCCTTATGATGTGGCAATACATCAAGTCAAACTTGATGTTTCAACTTCTACTTGGTCAAGTCAAACTTGACCAATTGTCTTCCTTGTTGAGTTAAATCCAACCTTTGATTCAAGTCAATTTTAATTTAATGAATCTCAATTCATTAATATAAATTGACTCAATGAATAAAATCTAAATTAGACACATTCAACAATTGAATCTAATTGAGTCTAACTCGATAAGTCTAATTTGAATCAAATCTTTGGTGCATCATATGAACCCAATCCAATTGGTTCATCATATGAACCTAATCTCCATCCACATGTTCTTTGTGAGTGACCCAATAGGTTCTTGTAACGTTGGCAATGCCCCTAAACTCATTTAGAAGCATAAGTAATGAGCGGTATCTAGCAACACATCATTACTACCCAAGTTACAAGAATGTTGAGATCCAACATCACCTTGTGACTACTAATTGTGACTCCTCACAATATATGACAAGTGTCCTTCTATCGTAGACATCTAGATTGATCAATGTGAGGCATAGACCGTGTCATCCTCTAATCAATCTAAATCTTGAACTCCAAGTAGACTCACTCGATCAAAGGAGCTCAACATCTCATGTTGACTCATTTGGGCATGGCCATGCACTTAGTGGTCTCACTCTATCAAGAATATTGATGTCGCTCCCATCATATGGGAGGGATAGATCCCATCTACATCACTCACATCCCTCTGCATAATTTGTTACATACCCGGTAATCGCCTTTATAGTCCACCCAGTTACGGGTGACGTTTGACGAAACCAAAGTACATAACTCCTTATGTAGGGATCCATTGTGACTTCAGGTCTAAGGACTAATAGTCATACTAATAGCCACATGAGAAAGTATATGACACTCATATAACGATCCATGATACTTTCTCATGGCGGATCATTCAGTATACATTCTCCAATGCATACCCATGTGTCAACTTGATATCTCCATATCCATGACTTGTGAGATCAAGTCATCGAGTTGACCTACATGCTAGTCTTATTGCATTAACATTGTCCCTGAATGTTAATACTCGACTAGGAATGACTTAGAGTAGTGTTCCCTATATCATCTCACTATCGGTTCAACTAACCGATTGATATAGGTGAGAACCTTCTACTCAAGGACGCTATTATACTTATTTATTTGGCACCAATACAAGTAAGTATAATAACCAAAAACTAATGTCTTTATTTATATACAAGAATATGATATAATGAGTCCATACAATCTTCAAATGATTAGCTCTAGGACTCTAACTAACAATACATACTTAACACAGCGGAAGTCTTGCTTAGAGAATGTAAAAAACCTTCTCTTACTTAAAAATCACCATAGACATAAAGAACCACATAGCATACCTATCATAATTTTTTCGAGTCTTAATACCCAACACATATTTTAGGTCATGGAGTCATAAAGTAAAAACATCAACATGGCAAATTTATTATTAAACAAAAGCAGGTCTTTTCTTTTAGCCAGTCCACTACCGCACACATCCTTCTAGCCCCTCCTGTTGCTCCCCTAGTACATCCATTCCTTGCCTTTATCTGTGGTACAAGAAAGTAAGCTGTGAGCACTCATGGCTCAGTAAGTTCCTTTCCTACTCACAAAAACCGTAAAGCATATTAAAATCACAAGTCATAAGGCATAAAGACAAATGTATCATGTCAAGAGCATATCATGGCATATCGTAACATAACATAAAGTATCATGACATAACATAACATGATCATCAAACGTATCCTGTCATAGCATAACATCATCATAACTATCATGGCATAATCATAAAGTATAAGCATGGTAAATTTCTAAACATATTCATGCAACATATGCAACATGTCTTTTGAAAACTTATACAATACATACTTAAACATAATCTCAACATGATTAGGGCCCCGGCTTGTACCACATACATAAATGCGAGCTTCCTATGTAGGTCCAAGGTAACAAGTCTTGAACCCTACAAGGCATACATACTAGGCCCGTTTCTTAGTCCATCGACCTAGGGGCACTTAGGAGCCCATCACTAACGAGGCACATTTCTTAGTCCATCGACCCCGGGGCGCTTATGGAGCCCACCCTTGGTACAAGCCATACATAAAGTAAAATAGCATGTCATACATATCATAGTTCTTATCCTTTCATGCATATCATGTTTCTTAACATATCATAAAACATGCATATTTGGGCACACAACACATGCATGAATCATAGCATACATCATGAACATATCACTTATCATATCATAAAGCATGCATATTTGGGCACACAGCACATGCATGGATCATAAGCTTGCATAATGAACATGTCATTTTATCATATCATAAAGCATGTATACTTGGTCACATAGCACATACATGGATCATAAGCATACATAAAAGAGCATATCACTTATCATAAGAAGACATAACCATTCATGGAATCATTAAATAACATCTCTTGATTCATTACATAGCATGTGGGGTACATCTAGGTCACTAAACCCATATGGCCGAAAGTCATGAGTAGGGCATGATCTCTAGACAGCACACAAACATAAAAATCTCATGATATCTTCACATACTAGCATAAGAAAGGTCATAAGCATGTTAACCTAAATTTTAAGCCCTCCTAGGTTTCTAATTCTTTCATGGCCGAAACCTTCATGAAGAGCGATCAAGTTCTAAGCAACATGCAAACATGTAAACACTAAACTCATATCATATCATATTTCATGAGGAACAACTTAAGCATGTTTAGTTTGGGTTCTAAGTTCCTTGAGCTTCTAACCTTATCATGGCCGAACCCTAGCATGTCTCATTCTAGATTACAAGTAGCATGAAAGTGTTGAACCTTAAGCCAATATCTTATACATTTTCATGAGGAACATCATAAGCACATTTGTTTTAAATTCTAAACTTCCTAAACCCATTAACTCAAGGTGGCCGAAACATATCAATCATGGAACTAGGTTTTTAGTGGCATAAGAGCATGGAAACCACAACTACATTTCATAGCATACATCACAAGAACATCATAAGCATATACAAGTTGGGTTCTAAATTTCTCTAAGCCTTTAAACTAGTAGTGGCCGAAACATATCAAGCATGGAACTAAGTTTCTAGTGACTCAAGAGCATGGAAACCACAACTACATTTCATAGCACTTATCACAAGAGACATCATGAACATATATAAGTTGGGTTCTAAATTTCTCTAGGCCTTTAAACTAGTATTGGCCGAAACCTATCATGCATGGAACTAAGTTTCCAGTGGCATAAGAGCATGGAAACCACAACTACATTTCATAGCATTTATCACAAGAACATCATGAGCATATCTAAGTTGGGTTCTAAGTTTTCCTAGGCCTTTAACCCAAGGGTGACCGAAACATGTGAGCTTGGTTTTGTTTTTCATATGGCCTAAAGGCATGGAAACCCTACACAATTTTCATGGCAACATTACAAGGAACAACATGAGTAAACCTAGTTTAAAAATCTAAGCATCCTAGCTTTAAAACCTAGTGTGGCCGAAAGTTACTGTTGGAACCCCAAGGTTGGTTTTGGTGTGATCAACAAGTTAAGTTAGGTTCTGTTGTTTTCTTACCTTGTGTCTAAGTGTGCAGGAGCTTAGGAGCACAGGTACTCGAACGGAAGACGCAGCTAGCGAGAAGGACGGCACGCGGTGCGTCCGAGGGACGAGGCGCTGCGGAAGAGTACACCGGCGGACGAGAAGGAAGTGCGCGCGATGGTTCCGAGGTACGAAAGCCGGAGCGGAAGATTGCTCGGGGAGCAAGAGACGCAGCTAGCGCGAAGGTTGGCACGGGGTGCGATCGAGGGACAAAGTCTGCGGATGAGTACGCTGGTGGACGAGAAGGGACACGCGGCAATTCCGAGGGACGAGAAGCCGGAGGGAAGCACGCTCGAGAAGACCGGAAGATGGGTTCGGGTGAGCCCTATTCCGGATGTCAGAGATCACCCAATCAAGCGGATCCAGAGCAGAAGACCCGGACCGAGACGGGGACTTAACGGAGAAGTGGTCCCGGACAAAAAGTCAACCACAGTTGACTTTTTGCTCCGGGGCGCCCGAACCAGCCCCGGGTGCCCGGAGCGATTCCGGGCGCCCGGACCTGATTTTGACCAAGATCGCGATTTACTGATCTGAACATTGGGGATAAAACTTTATCCCGAACGCTTCCAGGGCCCCGACCAAAGCTATAAATATAGCCTTGGTCCGGAAGCTCTTCATCGGTTCAAAATTGTAAACAACACTTGTGTGCTTCCTTGTTAGTTTAGCTTTGCTGTAAACGAGGCTTCTCCGCTTGAAGGAGCTCTTAGTGCGATCTTTTTCCTTGGATTAACAACCTCCCCGGTTGTAACCAAGTCAAATTCGGTGCCTCGTTTTTATGCTTTATTTTCTGTTTAATCTATTTTTTATGTGTTAGCTTAATCATACGAGAAAGGGTTGTGTTTGATTTTTCAGGGCTATTCAACCCCCCCTTCTACCCGGCCGCATCGGTCCAAAAAATTGTATCAGAGCCGAGGCGCTTCAGGAGGACTAACCGCCGAACGAAGCAACAAGATGGCCGCATCCAACATCCACGCACCAAAATTCGAAGGGGACTTCACTAGCTGGAAAAAGCGAATGGAGGTATTTCTTGAAACAGATTATGATTTATTACTAACAATGGAATTTGGCTATGAAGCACCCGAGGGCAAAGCAATAAATCAATGGTCAAAGAAGGAGCAGGCTGACCACGTGGAAAACAAGAAAGCAGAATTTCATCTGCTAAGTGTACTTCCAACACAAGAAGTCAATCGAGTCGGTACCTACAACTCGGGAAAGGAGCTTTGGGAGAAATTCCTTGAGTTACACGAAGGAACATCCGAAGCCAAACTTGCAAGACGGGATTTACTTCGTAACCAGCTTACAAACCTCCGATTTAAAGAAGGTGAAACAATTGCACATCTACACTCGAGGATTCAGGAACTCATCACCAGACTTACGAATCTCGGAGAAGAGGTAAGTAACTGAGATTCGCTAAGGTATGCCCTAAATTCCTTTCCTAGAAACTCAAAATGGGCATCACTAGTAGATGCCTTTTACATTTCAAAAGATCTAGAAAAAATTTCATTAGACGAATTCTTTTCAACTTTTGAAGTGCATGAGTCAAGATGTGCAGGTCCGAAGGAGCCCAAGAATAATTTCGCCCTTAAAGCCTTGAGAGACGAACCTGAGTCAGAATCTTCTCTCGACGACGAGGAAATGGTAATGATGGTAAGACGATTTAAAAATATTTGTAAATCTAGGAAATCTAACCATCCGCAGGGAAGAAAGAAAAGAACCATCCGCTGCTACCATTGCGATGAAGAAGGGCACGTCAAGGACAATTGCCCTAAACTGAAGAACAACGGGAAGGACAAGGATAAGAAGCCTATCCAAAAGCGCAAGGCTCTAAAAGCGACGTGGGACGATACGTCGTCGGAATCAGAAGTCGAGGAGTTCTCCGGGCTCGCGTTAATGGCGAGTCATCAAGACGACGACTGCGAATCAAGCTCTTCCGAAATGAGCATCGAAAGCATCAATGAAGGGGGAGCCACGTCCGAAGAGAGCAGCAGTTCAGGGGGAGAAACTGACAACGAGATTGACAAGGTAAGTGAGGTACGATCTCTTCCTCCTAATAAAATGTTTAAATTCATTAAAATTTTAACAAAAGATTGCTGCAAATTAGAAAATGAAAATAAAAATTTAAAAGCAATATTAGCTACATCTTGTCCGTTAGAAATGCTAGATAAATCAAATTTAGAAAATGAAAAATTAAAATTAGAAATTCAAAATTTAAAAATTCAAGTAGAAAACTTGAAAAACTCTGCTTGCTCATCTAAAACCAATTTTAGAAGGTTCAATAATTTGAATTGGTATTATAGATATCACCAGGGACAAATTAAAAATATCTCTAGAAAATATGTCCCTAAGAAATTTTTAGTTAATCCAGTAGGTTGGAACCTTTATTGGGTCCCTAAATCTTGCTTAGTGTAAATTTTAAAATTAAAGTTAGCGCTTTAAGTGAGAAAATTAAACAAAAATTTCTTTATGGGCTTTGACTAGAAAGTGGTTGTTGCTCCAATAACCAAGAAGGCCTAGTGCCTCGCCACTGCCTAGAAGCCAAATATTGAAGTAAATGTTTAATTAATAAAGCGTTAATACTAGAATTATTTAATGCTTTAAAAAGTTATTCAAACATGGTTCAAAATTTTGACTTAAATAAATAAAATTCTTTTACTTAAAATTTTACTTAGAATTTTACTCAAAATTCTTTTTCTAACTTAGAATCTTTTTGACTTAGAAATTTTTTTTCAGGTAGCTTTTCAAAATTTTCTAAGTCTTTAACCCTTAGATTTTTTCTTGGAACCCCATTTTTTTTGTGATCAAAGGGGGAGAAGGATAAATATAAGTCTAGGGGGAGGTAGCCTAAAACTATTTTTTTCTTCTATCTTTGTGCACTAAATTGTAAATTTAGTTAGTTTATTTTTTGTCTAGTTAACACTAGCTTAACTTGGGTTGATCACACCAAAAAGGGGGAGATTGTTGGAACCCCAAGGTTGGTTTTGGTGTAATCAACAAGTTAAGTTAGGTTCTGTTGTTTTCTTACCTTGTGTCTAAGTGTGCAGGAGCTTAGGAGCACAGGTACTCGAGCGGAAGACGCAGCTAGAGAGAAGGACGGCACGCGGTGCGTCCGAGGGACGAGGCGCTGCGGAAGAGTACACCGGCGGACGAGAAGGAAGTGCGCGCGAGGTACGAAAGCCGGAGCGGAAGATTGCTCGGGGAGCAAGAGACGCAGCTAGCGCGAAGGTCGGCACGGGGTGCGATCGAGGGACGAAGTCTGCGGATGAGTACGCTAGTGGACGAGAAGGGACACGCGGCAATTCCGAGGGACGAGAAGCCGGAGGGAAGCACGCTCGAGAAGACCGGAAGATGGGTTCGGGTGAGCCCTATTCCGGATGTCAGAGATCACTCAATCAAGCAGATCCGGAGCAGAAGACCCGGACCGAGACGGGGACTTAACGGAGAAGTGGTCCCGGACAAAAAGTCAACCATAGTTGACTTTTTGCTCCGGGGCGCCCGGAGCTGTCCGGGGCGCCCGGAATGCTTCCGGGCGCCCGGACCCTGATTTTGACCAAGATCGAGATTTACGCGATCTGAACGTTGGGGGATAAACTTTTATCCCCCCAGGGCGCCCGGAACCCTTCCAGGCGCCCCGACCAAGGCTATTCACTGTTTAGATTAGCTTCTGTCTTTCTGTGCTTACACTGCTGTAAACGAGGCTTCTCCGCCTGAAGGAGCTCTTAGTGCGATCTTCATCCTTGGATTAACAACCTCCCCGGTTGTAACCAAGTCAAATTCGGTGCCTCGTTTTTATGCTTTATTTTCTGTTTAATCTATTTTTTATGTGTTAGCTTAATCGTACGAGAAAGGGTTGTGTTTGATTTTTTAGGGCTATTCAACCCCTCTTCTACCCGGCCGCATCGGTCCAACAGTTACATGTAACCAAATTTCTATGTAACAAGCAACCATAACAACATCAACTAGTTTCATATCATTTTATCAAGAAGGTCATGAGCCTCCTAGACTTGGTTTAAACTTTCCTATACTTCAAATCTCATCATAACCGAATCTTCATAGGCATGAAATAGGATTCATAATCAACATACAATCATGGCATAACATTATAGCTTCATATCTTGTCTTAGGAAAAATCTTAGCATGCTTAGTTTTAGGTTTAAAACTCTCCTAGGCCTTTAGTTATTCCATGACCGAACATTCATGAGCATGGAAATGGAGTTTCAAACAACATACAAGTAAGAAAAAAAGTTAACCACATCATTATCATAGGGTACATAACACAAGAATAAGGAAACATGCTTAGTTTGAGTCTTAAGCTTACCTAGTCCTCTTGTTCATGCTTGGCCGAGAGTCTACGGTTCATGGATCTAAGTTTTCATTGTTCATTCTGGCATGGAAACCTTAGATTAACCTCTTATATAAGATACATGTCACAAAAAGATAATAAGCATATCTAGTTACAATTTTCTTAAACACTTCCTCTTGTCTTGGCCGAAATTCTCATAAAGCAAACCTTAGGTTTTTAAGAGATCTATCTTCATGGATAACCATATAAACTATTGTACCACAGGTTAGGGGAAGCTTACCTAGTGTTCACTTGTTAATCTTTAAAGAATTGGTACCCTTGGTGAAGAGGAAGAAGGGAGCTTCTTCTTCTAGCACTCCTTTTGATTTCTCTTGCTTGGAAGGGTACACCTTGAAGGCTCTTTCTTGTAGATTAGTTTTCTCTTAGGGAGAAACCTAAACTTGGCTTGTGGAAATGAGGGAGGAGGCTTCTAGTTTCGGCAATGGTGAGGGAGAAAGAAAAAAATGAAATCCTTTAGTTCCTTTCCTTTTTATGCTAAGTGGATGGAAGTTACAAAGATGAACTTTGCTTCCTTTCCTCCTTAATTCATGCATGTATTTTTCTAATGAGAATATGTCCTCATTCCTTCCCCTTAACTCTTCTCTTCATTGTTCTCTTAAACTCCATGAAAATAGAGAAGAAAATGGGAAGAAAGACAACTTGTCTTTTGCTACTCCTTTTCTTAACCAAGAGGTAAACAAGGGAAAGAAAGCTACTTGATTTTCTCTTGTTCCCTCACTTAATTATATCTTTACTTTTAACTACAATTTCCATCATTTCCCATTCACATGTTATTTATTATCCTAGTGGTTATCATACATAATTTTATTTCTATCCTTTGTGAGAGGTTCAAGGTTCAAACCTTCACCTCTTCTTTTATTTCTCTTATTTCTTTTTCTTTTTGATTCTTCTAACTTTTAGGCTCTAAAGCAAATAACACCCATATACTTATCTTATAATTTTATGGGTGTTACACCTATGAAGGGAGTAATGCATTTTAGGAAGAAGGGCAAATTAAGTCCCAGATATGTGGGACCATACCTTATCACTAGAAGAGTTGGCAAGATAGCATATGAGCTAGAGCTACCCCAGGAGATGTCAGCTATCCATAACATATTTCATGTCTCTATGATGAAGAAGCATATCTCAGATGTCACCCAGGTGATTGAGCCCTAGTTGGTACTAGTCCGCGAAGACCTCAGCTATGATAGTCGGCCTATTCAGATAATAGACCGGGCAGTTAAGAAATTACAGAATAAGGAGGTACCATTAGTAAAAGTTATTTGGCAAAATAACACAACAAAAGAGGAAACTTGGGAGACAGAAGCTAGTATGAGGCAGAAGTACCCCAGAGTTATTCTAAGTTCGAGGATGAACTTTTTATAATGTATGGGGGATTGTAATGCCCGAAAATTCTCAAATAAATTTTAGAAATGTTCTATTATTTTTCTAGAATTTTAGAATATTTTTTTATAGAATTTTTGGAGTAGCAGAAGTAGCAAAATTAAATAAAAACATAAACTAGCCTAAGCGGGGATTGAACCCGCGACCTATGGACTTTATGACATATAGGGTGACTTAGTAACCAAGGGGCCCCAGCAGGGGTGTGCTGAAAGAAAAGGAGAGAAATTATATTTATGATTGAGTTGGGGCGTATTAACCACTTAATATAATTAGGGAATTTAAGTGGGAGATTTTATTTTTTGAACGTCACCTCTCCGTCACCCTCACACGCCGCCCTCACTCTTCTCCCGCACCTTCTCGGCGCATAAGCCCAAGAGACCTAGGGTTCCATCCCTAGGGTCATAGGAATACTTTCCGGCGACAACTCCGGCACGAGGACGCTCCCCACCGCGAGAAGAATGCGTAGATGTAAGAGAATCACGGAAAAGATCTCTTTTCCGGAAACCTAGCGATCGGATTGTAAGAAAATTTAGTGCAGGAAGTAAGTAACCCCTCACCTGCAGTATAAGTAGCTAATCGTATGATTTTATGTCCTTAGTTCGCTCTTATGTTCCTAGTGCAGCCATATACAGAGTTAGAGCACACCAGGTGCTCGATAAAATGCCTAGTACAGTTATATGCTACAATAGGTGTTTTAATAGTTCAGTTAAATGCCATAGATGCATTTTAAATAGTATACTTAGCCTTGCTTCAGTTGATATGGGACTACGGTCCAATGGGTGGGCTCCCATAGTCGCCTCTAGGTTCAGATAACCTAGTAAAAAGCAGGATAAGATAAATCAGTTTATAAATAGCATTTTACTTTTATCAGTGGCAATGTACTGGAATCTCAATTGTCCTTGGGTTGGGCTCCCATAGTCGTCCCTAGGTTAAGATAACCTAGTAAACCCTACTAGATTCGAGACTTGCTACCTCGGGCCTAGTTAGGGATGTGCGCATAGCAAGTACAGTTGTCGGGCCCATCAGCAGCATGATTATTATGTTTATCTATTTATGAAAATAGTTTTCAAACTTCACAAATCAGATATGTGAATACAGCTTAGCTTCAGTTTAGTTTTCTTATTAATATAGTAAATAGCTTTATGTTCAGTCTTTGATTGCCATGACTTGTATGCCCATATGCCATGTTTTAGCATGTCCAGCATGATCATCAGCATGTATTTCAACAAGCATCTTTGGAAGCATGATTTCCTAGAATTCATGTTTTTGTGAGGTAGATGGTTCTTACTAAGCTCCCAAGCTTATATTTTCCTTTTTCCTTATACTACATATAAAGGTAAAGGGAAGATGGATTAGCGGAGGCTGGAGGGCAATGCGACAAGATGTGTGTGGGAAGGAACTTGGAGTAAAGATTCTTTGGGAATTAGCTATCTAAAGACTTAGTATTTCGGATTTTGTTACTCTTCTGCATTTTTAGGATGTTAAGTATCATGAATTATGAAAGTTTGTACCATGCCTAGACTTCTAGTTATCTTGACGTTAGCAATAAACCATGAACAATGACAGTAGTGGCATGCCTAGAACTCATGTGATTAGTTTTAAGTTGATACATGGCATCTTATTTGGATTAGTGGTGAATTGCAGCAGAAATCGCAGAAATCAGAGCTCCAATCGATCAGCCGATCAATTGGAGGGTCCTCAATCGATCAGCAGATCGATTGGGAGTGATTTCCCATGTACAATAAGCTGAAGAATCGATCAGTTGATATTTTGAAGAATCGATTGACATAATTCAAAGAATTTTATAAATGTTTTTTAATAATTTTTATAATTTTTTTTGGTAATTTTTGGGTTTTATTTTATTTTAGGTAGTTTTGATATTTTAAGAATTTTGAAAATATCTATCTTTCTATAATTATATTTTTTTTGAGTCCGTTTAGGAATTTAAGATTATGAGTCTGTTAATAATATTTTCTTTTTTTATATCTTTTTTCTGTGTTTAGAAGATAGAAATTTGAATTTGTACATTAGAAATTCTTTCCTTTTTTATGGGCATTAGAATTTATAGTCTATACAAAAATCTAATTAGCTATTTGAGGAATTAATTCTCTATTCATAATAAAAGTTTCCCTTTAGTGATTTCTTTTTTGGCCGTCTCCTTAATTTTTTCTTCTCGTTAGCACAATTGATAATTACTATCCTACCCCGCATTAGTTAGTTCAACTTTGGATAGATTTGGAGTTGATTAAGGATAAACACATATTTGATCAGTTTAAAATGAGGTATTTTCTTGAAGAAACCTTCTCTTTCCTTTTTTTTCTCCCTTTCCTCCCCACATACACTACAGCCACTGCTATGTTATACACCATCGTTGTGGCTTCGCCTATCCCTCTCTTTTATTTTCCCTTCATCTTCTTTTCCATTTTCTCCTTATTCTCTTCACCAATGGAAATAAACCCAGAGTTTTTTTCTCAAGCACAAATGCTCTCTTTTCTTCTCCTTTATCTTCTCACCCAAGCAAGAAATGTAACATCACTTGTTGCCCTCTTCCAACAGCAAGTGTAGCCCTCATCCCTCGTATCTTCATCCTCTTCTCATATTTTCACTATGTGTATTTTTTTGATAGACTTTTTCATTGTTTACTTCAACAATTATTAATTACGAAGTAATATATGATAATTATTTGGGTAATAAAATTGACGAAGTAAATATCATTTCTAAGTAACAAAATATTATTTGGGTAACAAGCCTCACTTCTAATTTTATGTAACATTTTACTTTGTAATATTTTTGTCATAAAGTAGTAAGTCACAAAATAATATTTATAATTTCTAAGTGCTAAAGTAATAAGTTTGAACAAGTTAAAATACTAAGTCTTTGGCGAGGAGAATGATGAGAGGAAATGTTTATTTTATAAAAATAAAATTGAAAGAAAGAATGACGTGGATTTGAAAAAGTTGTATTTTAAAAAAATGTTATGCAGACTCACTACGAGGATTGTCTTCAATGTTCTGTAGCAAAATGTTCGTTAACAATTTTGTATATAGTATTATTTATAAAAGTGTATAGTATATATAATATATTTCCTATAATTAAATAACTGATATATATAACAAAATTATATACTCGATAAATATTACATTCTTTCTATATATATGACAATACATAATTTAAAAGTAGATAAAAATAGTAAGCTTTCTAAAAGTGTATGACCACATTGCCACTAATTATAGGATCGGTTATGTTATTTGTTGTATTTTCTTTTAATTGTACTCTCCTATTTTCACTTCCCGGAACAATATATATACTCATCCTGCACCACTATTATAATTACACAATCAATACAAAATACAAAAAACTCAAAAGTTAATTAGTACTACATAATGTCTCGAGTTTCAATTCTTTGTGTATTTTTATAGTTTACAACTATATGCTTTGCAAGTAAGTAAACACCATTTAAATATTCCATGCAATTTTTTTTTGAATTTATTTGTTACATATTGTTCATATTGTAATATCCGAAAATTCTCAAAATTATTTTATAAATATAGTATGATTTTTCTGGAATTTTTAGGTATTTTTCCGGAATTTTTAGAGTAGCGGAAGTAGCAAAAATAAATATAAGCGAAAAACGGCCTAAGCGGGAATTGAACCCGAGACCTACAGTTTACAGATAATGTTAGTAACCAGTTGAACCCAGCAGGGCCGTGCTAAAAGGAAAGGGAGGTAATTAAATTTATATTAAAGTTGGGCTGAAATTACCCACTTAATATAAATAGGGAATTTAATAGGTGAAGAGTTATTTTTTTTAACGTGACTTTTCCTTCTCCTCACCCTAGCCACGCCGCCCCCTTCCCTCTCCTTCTCTCGGCGCCAACCACAAGAAGACACCTAGGGTTTCTTTCCTAGGGCTTCAAGGACACCTTCCGGCGACATCTCCGACACGAGGACGTTCCCCTTCGCGAGAGGAACGCTTAGACGTGAGAAGATCGTCGAAAGGATCGTCTCCTCCGAAAAATCTCGCGATTAGAATCGTAAGAAATTATGAATAGGAGGTAAGAAACCCCTCACCTGCAGTATAAGTAGCTTTCGTTTGATTGCATGCCTTTAGTTTAGCTATATGCAGATTTTTCGGCACCGAGGGTGTGTTTAAACCCTCCTCGCAGATTAGGGATCTAGTTGAGCACCTCTAGATGGGCCAGACACGTTATTCTCCTTCAGTTGGAGGCTCTAGACATTGTCGGGTGCCTAGAGGTGGTCTCCCTATTAGAGGGGAGAGTTGGAGCACACCAAGTGTTCGATAAAATGATTAGTGTAGCTA
Organism: Zingiber officinale; assembly: GCF_018446385.1. Taxonomy (NCBI): domain Eukaryota; kingdom Viridiplantae; phylum Streptophyta; class Magnoliopsida; order Zingiberales; family Zingiberaceae; genus Zingiber; species Zingiber officinale. The sequence goes on along the minus strand of NC_055986.1, from coordinate 32,110,725 downwards.
AATACCACCTCAGATATTTTTAACAGCTCAGTTAAATGCATTAGTAGCATTTAAATCAGTATATTAGTCTAGTTTCAGCTTACATGGGACTACGGTCCAATGGGTGGGCTCCCACAGTCGCCTCTAGGTTTAGATAGCCTAGCTCTAGGTTCAGATAATCTAGAAACAGCAAAATAAGCAATTAGTAGCTATATTCAGTATTTTATTTTCAGTGGCACTGTACTGGACCAGATGTCTATTGGGTTGGACTCCCACAGTCGTCCCTAGGCTCAGATAACCTAGTAATCCTACTAAATTCGGGACTTGCAAACACGGGTCTAGTTAGAGATGCGCGCACAGCAAAGTACAGTTACCGGGCCCAAACAGCAGCATGATTACTATTTTCACTTATTACGATAATAGCTTTCAAATTCATAACCTAGTCATGTGATTATAGTTCAGCTCAGCTTTAGCTCAGCTTTAGCTCAGTTTCAGTTACAGTTTCAGCTTAATTTCTCCTAGTTGATATCATGAGATAGCTCCATGCTTAGATTTTATTATGCATGCCATGTTTCAGTGTTTATGCCATGTAACTCCAGTATGCCATGCTTTAACAAATTCAGTGCATGTTTTCAAATAGCATTCTTTAAAAACATGTTTGCATCGTTGCATGTTTTAGTGAGATAGATGGTTTCTTACTAAGCTTAAAACTTACAGATACTATTTTTCCTTATACTGCAGATAAGGATAAAGGAAAGATGGACTAGCAAAGGAAGCTGGAAGTCAATGCAGTGATGGTGTGTGTGGCAGGAACCTGGAATGAAGATCCTTAGGGAGTTTAGCAAATTAAGAATTTAGTTTCTTGTCTTAAGATACTTTTATGCATTTCTAGTGGTTTAAATGCTATGAATTAATAAGCTTTGCACTATATCATGTTAGAATGCTAGTTAATAGATATTAGAACGTTTTCCATGCATTCTATAACTGTTGTGTGAGATTTTGGCACGAACAAGTGCTGAAATCAGGGGTTCTGATTCGAAATCAGAAACCCAGACCGATCTACAGATCGATCAGGACTGGGCTGTGCCACTGGATCGGTCAGCCGACCGATCCAGATGCGAACAGAGAGTTAGCGTCTGCACTGGATCGGTCAGCTGACCGATCCAGTCGCGAACAGTGAGTACAGAAGCTCACTGATCGGTCAGCCGACCGATCAGTGAGCCACTGGATCGGTCAGCCGACCGATCCAGAGCCTTCTTCCGTGCCAGTATCAAGCTGGATTGATCACGGGATCGATCCGACAGCCCAATCGATCTATGGATCGATTGAAATGCCTGATTACAGCTAGCAGGTCATCCGAGAGGCATAGATTATCTTCCCTAGCATGTGTACAATTCCTAGGTACACCCAGAATATTAAGTTCAGATTTTACAGTAATCAGTTTAGCAAAATTTTAATCAATCCAGATTTCTGCAATAGTAATTTAGCACAGCATAATGTGACGGTCCGGCCTTACAGCCTAGTTAGTAGAAGGCGGGTCGTTACAGAGTGGTATCAGAGCAGTGCTCCATACTTCCTACACACACATCAGCATTGAACCTGCAGCTTCCAAGTAAGAATACCTCTACTTTATTTATGTTTCTTGCTTTCTTGTTATAGTTCATGTTTATAGATAACTGATGCATGTTAGTATGTGATAGTATATAACATGATAGCAATAGTTATACAATTATAATTGTATTAGTTATGCATGTCCTATCCTCTATGTCTTTAGAAATGGCACGAGGACGCCCAGCTAGAAGGACACCAGCTACTGAGCCCCAGCATGAGGCAGGCAGTTCAGAGCCTCCCCCAGACCTTACAGCAGCAGCTAGCTGAACAGCAACAGGAGATAGTCACCCTCAGGGCTAATCAGCAGAATACCCCCACAGTCACCCCGGAACCAAATCTGACGACTCCAGTGGTCTTAGAGGTTCCACCAGTCCAGCCTGCAGCACCAGCACTAGCAGCCCCATCAGCAGAGGCAAGGAGAGAAGCTTATCTGATCTAGTGGCAGAGAGTCAAGCTAGAGAACTTCTCAGGCACTAGTGAACCATGGGATGCACAAGCCTGGTTCAAAACACTGGAGAGTACGATGGAGCTTCTGGACTGGCCAGAACACGAGAAGGTGAAGTGTGCCTCCTTCTGCTTGACAGGGGATGCACGCATGTGGTGGGAGAGAATCAGAGCGAAGCGCCCAGTGAACCAGATGTTATGGGCTGACTTCGAGAAGGAGTTCTTTGAGGAATTCTTTCACATGCGGGTCACGAACCGCCACTACGACGAGTTCACAGAGTTTCGTCAGGGCAACCTTTCAGAGGAGGAAGCCGTGAAGAAATTCAACAGGTTGGCTCGTCTATGCCCAGAACTAGTCAGCACAGAAAAAGAACGAGTTCGATTGATGCTCAAGATGCTGAGGCCGGAAATAGCAATGAACGTGGCTGGCGGCATTCATAGGCTGTAAACCACTGAGGAACTAGTTAGCAGTGCTCTGACCACCGAGCACTACCAGAATAATATCAAGCAGCAGAAGCAAGTCTCCTCAGAGTCCAAAGGCCAAGGAAGCTCACATACTCAGAAACACCAGGGCCATGGCTCTAACTGGAAAGGGAACTCCAGCAACAAGCGCAAACCAGGGAGTTATCAAAAAGGAGGACCAGCCAGCAAGCAACCCAGTTATCCAAAGTGTGCTACTTGTGGGAAATTCCATCCTAGAGTTTGTCGTAAGGGCACACGAGGATGCTTTGAATGTGTACAAGAAGGGCACATGGCTAAGCAGTGCCCAAACAAGACCAGTCTTCCTCAGCCACAGCCGATTCAGTACGGAGGCCAGCCAGCACAGTTACATCAGATGCAGGCCGCTTTAGATGGTCCACACATCAGCCAGGGCAGATTAGAAGCCCCTCCAGCTATGACCAGTGCGAGGATCTACTCACTCACCAGAGAGGACGTAGCAAATGCCTCGACAGTTGTTATAGGTCAGATTAGTATTTTACAGCAAAGTACAACTGTCTTATTCTATACTGGGGCAACCCATTCATATATATCCAAGGCATTTGCCGAGAAGTTAGCAATATCTCCAGAGGTACTCAATAGTCAGTTTCTGACGACACTGCCTTCAGGAGAAATTATGGCATCCACGCATTGGCTCAGAGCAGTGCCAGTCATTATAGCAGACAGAGAACTCTTCTGTGATCTGATCGTGCTAAATATGACTGACTACGATGTCATTTTTGGAATTGACTTCTTGATCAGATACGGTGCTTCCATCGAGTGCCGTAAGTAGAAAGTCATATTCCAACCTGAAGTAGAAGCACAGTTCGAATTCGTCGAAGAACCCAAAAGAAAGGCCAAGAGGTTTCTCTCAGCTATGAAGGCACAGAGATTAATGGATTCAGGGTGTATAGTCAGTACCAGTCAGGACAAGGACCAACAGCTAGCAGAGGTTCGAGTCGTAAGTGACTACCCAGCAGTCTTCCCTGAAGAGTTACCAGGATTAGCACCAGATAGGGAGATTGAATTTGAGATAGAGCTCATTCTCGGTACCAACCCTATTTCCAAAGTACCCTACCGCATGGCTCCAGCCGAACTGAAGGAACTTCATGAGCAATTACGAGAGCTACTTGACAAAGGCTTCATACGCCCTAGTAACTCACCATGGGGAGCGCCTGTATTGTTCGTGAAGAAGAAGGACGGAAGTATGCGCCTGTGTATAGATTACCGGGCACTGAACCAGGTCACAATCAAGAACAGGTATCCTCTTCCTAGAATAGATGACCTGTTCGATCAGCTAAAGGGAGCAGCAGTGTTCTCGAAGATAGACCTCAAATCAGGTTATCATCAGGTGAAAGTTAAAGATGGGGATATACCCAAGACAACATTCAGAACTAGATACGGACACTACGAGTTCGTAGTCATGCCCTTCGACGTGACAAATGCTCCAGCTACTTTCATGGACCTCATGAACAGGGTATTCAGGGAATATTTAGATAAGTTTGTTATCGTGTTCATCGACGACATCCTTATCTATTCCAGAACTCAGGAAGAACACGCAGAGCACCTGAGGATAGTGTTGCAGACCCTTCAGCAGAATCAGCTATACCCCAAGTTCACAAAATGTGAATTTTGGCTAGATCAGGTGTCCTTCCTGGGTCACATCATCTCAAAGGATGGTATCATGGTAGACCCCAATAAGATAGAAGCTGTGAGCAATTGGAAAAGACCCAAGAACGCCAGTGAGATCAGAAGCTTTCTGGGATTAGCAGGTTACTACAGGAAATTCGTAGAGGACTTCTCCAGGATAGTCTCTCCACTGACAGCTCTTACCAGAAAGAACAGAAAATTTCAGTGGACAGAGGACTGCGAGAATAGTTTCAGCGAGCAGAAAACGAGATTGACCAGTACACCTATTCTGACCCTGCCAGAGAACGCAGATAGCTTTGACATATATAGTGATGCCTCGAAGTTGGGACTAGGAGCAGTGCTGATGCAAGATGGCAAGGTGATCGCCTATGCCTCCAGACAACTCAAGGATTATGAGAGGAATTATCCTACCCATGACCTTGAGCTTGTAGCAGTAGTGTTCGCTCTCAAGATTTGGAGACATAACTTGTATGGAGCTTAGTGCATGGTGTATACAGATCATCAGAGTCTGAAGTATTTCTTCACTTAGAAGGATCTGAATATGCGACAGCGCAGATGGCTAGAACTGGTCAAAGACTACGACATATATATCCTCTACCACCCAGGAAAAGCGAATAGGGTAGCAGACGCCCTCAGCAGAAAGTCCAGCGCTACCCTATTATCTCTAGCAGCCATGTCACTGCCCCTACAGAAGGAGATCTCAGATTCCGGTCTCGAACACATAGTCGGATAACTCTCCACTATGACATTAGAGTCTACCTTGCTTGGTGACATCCAGACATCTCAGGAGCAGGATCCTGAAATTCAGAGAATCAAGCAAGGTTTAGCAGAATCGGAAGGTGGAGAGTTCAGAATATCAGATAGCGGGGTATTGTATTTTGGTGACAGGCTATGTGTTCCAGATCAGGAGGAAATACAAAGGAAAATCCTAGATGAGGCTCACAAGACTCCCTATGCGATGCATCCTGGCTCCACCAAAATGTACCAGGACTTGAAGAAACGTTTTTGGTGGCCTGGGATGAAGAGAGACATCGCTAGATATGTCAGCACCTGTCTGACCTGTCAGAGGGTCAAGGCAGAACATCAGAGACCAGGAGGAGTTCTGCAGCCTATTCAGATTCCATAATGGAAGTGGGAAGACATTTCTATGGATTTTATAGTGGGACTACCCAGAACCACGAATGGTTTCGACACCATTTGGGTAATAGTCGACAGGTTGACTAAATCAGCCCACTTCCTAACTATCAGAATATCCTATTCCATGGAGCAACTAGCTCAGTTGTATCTCAAGGAGATCGCCAGGCTGCATGGAGTCCCACGAACCATTATTTCAGACAAAGACAGTAGGTTCACATCACACTTCTGGGAGTGTGTACAGACAGCCTTGGGCACGATGTTAAAATTTAGCACAGCTTTCCATCCTCAGACAGATGGTCAGACGGAGCGAGTAAATCAGGTACTCGAAGATATGCTCCGAGCATGTGCCCTAGACTTCAAGGGAAGTTGGTGCAAATATCTGAGCTTAGCAGAGTTTGCATACAACAACAGCTATTAGGCTACTATCGGTATGGCACCTTACGAGGCTCTCTACGGGCGGAGGTGTAGATCTCCAATCTGCTGGTATGAGAGTGGTGAACAGAAAGAACTAGAGCTTCAGACAGATCTAGTAGCAGATACCACAGCAGCTATACAGCAGATCTGCCAGAGGATAGAGACAGCTCAGAGCCGCCAGAAGAGCTATGCTGATACACGGCGCAGACCCTTAGAGTTTTCAGTTGGGGATACATGAAGGGAGTAATGCGTTTTGGAAAGAAGGGCAAGCTAAGTCCCAGATATGTGGGACCATACCTTATCAGCAGAAGAGTGGGCAAGGTAGCATATGAGCTAGAGCTACCCCAGGAAATGTCAGCTGTCCACAACGTATTTCATATCTCTATGCTGAAGAAGCATACCCCAGATGTCACCCATGTGATTGAGCCCCAGTCGGTACAGATCCGCGAAGACCTCAGCTATGATAGTCGGCCTATTCAAATAATAGACCGAGCAGTTAAGAAATTGCGAAACAAGGAAGTACCATTAGTCAAAATTATTTGGCACAGTCAAACAGCAGAAGAGGCAACTTGGGAGACAGAAGCCAGCATGAGACAGAAGTACCCAGAATTATTATAAGTTCGAGGACGAACTTTTTATAAGGTATGGGGGATTGTAACGCCCGAAAATTCTCAAAACTATTTTAGAAATATAGTATGATTTTTCTGGAATTTTTAGATATTTTTCCGAAATTTTTAGAGTAGCGGAAGTAGCAAAAATAAATATAAGCGAAAAACGGCCTAAGCGGGAATTGAACCCGAGACCTACAGTTTACGGATAATGTTAGTAACTAGTTGAACCCAGCAGGGCCGTGTTGAAAGGAAAGGGAGGCAATTAAATTTATATTAGAGTTGGGCTGAAATTACCCACTTAATATAAATAGGGAATTTAATAGGTGAAGAGTTATTTTTTTTAACGTGATTTTTCCTTCTTCTCACCCTAGCCACGCCGCCCCCTTCCCTCTCCTTCTCTCGGCGCCAACCACAAGAAGAAACCTAGGTTTTCTTTCCTAGGGCTTCAAGGACACCTTCCGGCGACATCTCCGACACGAGGACGTTCCCCTTCGTGAGAGGAACGCTTAGACGCGAGAAGATCGTCGAAAGGATCGTCTCCTCCGGAAAATCTGGCGATTAGAATCATAAGAAATTACGAATAGGAGGTAAGAAACCCCTCACCTGCAGTATAAGTAGCTTTCGTTTGATTGCATGCCTTTAGTTTAGCTATATGCAGATTTTTCGGCACCCAGGGTGTGTTTAAACCCTCCTCGCAGATTAGGGATCTAGTTGAGCACCTCTAGATGAGCCAGACACGTTATTCTCCTTCAGTTAGAGGCTTTAGACGTTGTCGGGTGCCTAGAGGTGGTCTCCCTATTAGAGGGGAGAGTTGGAGCACACCATGTGTTCGACAAAATGATTAGTGTAGCTAAATACCACCTCAGATATTTTTAACAGCTCAGTTAAATGCATTAGTAGCATTTAAATCAGTATATTAGTCTAGTTTCAGCTTACATGGGACTACGGTCCAATGGGTGGGCTCCCACAGTCGCCTCTTGGTTTAGATAACCTAGCTCTAGGTTTAGATAACCTAGAAACAGCAAAATAAGCAATTAGTAGCTATATTCAGTATTTTATTTTCAGTGGCACTGTACTAGACCAGATGTCCATTGGGTTGGACTCCCACAGTCGTCCCTAGGTTCAGATAACCTAGTAATCCTACTAAATTCGGGACTTGCAAACCCGGGTCTAGTTAGAGATGCGCGCACAGCAAAGTACAGTTGTCGGGCCCAAACAGCAGCATGATTACTATTTTCACTTATTACGATAATAGCTTTCAAATTCATAACCTAGTCACGTGATTATAGTTCAGCTCAGCACTAGCTCAGCTTTTGCTCAGTTTCAGTTACAGTTTCAGCTTATTTTCTCCTAGTTGATATCATGAGATAGCTCCATGCTTAGATTTTATTATGCATGCCATGTTTCAGTGTTTATGCCATGTAACTCCAGTATGCCATGCTTTAACAAATTCAGTGCATGTTTTCAAATAGCATTCTTTAAAAACATGTTTGCATCGTTGCATGTTTTAGTGAGGTAGATGGTTTCTTACTAAGCTTAAAACTTACAGATACTATTTTTCCTTATACTGCAGATAAGGGTAAAGGAAAGATGGACTAGCAGAGGAAGCTGGAGGTCAATGCAGTGATGGTGTGTGTGGCAGGAACCTGGAATGAAGATCCTTAGGGAGTTTAGCAAATTAAGAATTTAGTTTCTTGTCTTAAGATACTTTTATGCATTTCTAGTGGTTTAAATGCTATGAATTAATAAGCTTTGCACTATATCATGTTAGAATGCTAGTTAATAGATATTAGAACGTTTTCCATGCATTCTATAACTGTTGTGTGAGATTTTGGCACGAACAAGTGCTGAAATCAGGGGTTCTGATTCGAAATCAAAAACCCAGACCGATCTACAGATCGATCAGGACTGGGCTGTGCCACTGGATCGGTCAGCCGACCGATCCAGATGCGAACAGAGAGTTAGCGTCTGCACTGGATCGGTCAGCTGACCGATCTAGTCGCGAATAGTGAGTACAGAAGCTCACTGATCAGTCAGCCGACCGATTAGTGAGCCACTGGATCGGTAAGGCGACCGATCAGTGTACTCCTGGATCGGTCAGTAGACCGATCCAGCCGCATACAAAAGCGATACAGCTTCTGGATCGGTCAGCGGACCGATCCAGAGTCTTCTTCCGTGCCAGTATGAAGCTGGATCGATCACGGGATCGATCCGACAGCCCAATCGATCCATGGATCGATTGAAATGCCTGATTACAGCTAGCAGGTCATCCGAGAGGCATAGATTATCTTCCCTAGCATGTGTACAACTCCTAGGTACACCCAGAATATTAAGTTCAGATTTTACAGTAATCAGTTTAGTAAAATTTTAATCAATCAAGATTTCCGCAATAGTAATTTAACACAGCATAACGTGACGGTCCGGCCTTACAGCCTAGTTAGTAGAAGGCGGGTCGTTACACATATATCCTAATGTTGACTATTATTTTTTGGTTAAAATTATAGATCGCTCTGATGCTACCAATTGTTGTTCGGAATATAAAAAGTGGGGTGATAGACAACAAACAAGTTGTAGAGGTGCTAGTGATACTAGTGCGTGCAACACTTGGTGTTCAAATTCGTGTAGAGGAGGGGAATGTAAAGTACGAAATGGACACCAAGTTTGTCATTGTTATTGTTAATAATAGTGTAAAGATGGAGAATAAATTATATTATCCATCTTGATTGGTGAAATAAAATTTGATACTACATGTATTTTTATTTATTTAAATTGTATACATATTATAAAAATAATGTATATGTTGAAGAAAATCTTATATATATGTTGAATTATCATCGCTAGAGGAATGAATTGTCATTTACATTTTCTTTGACTATTTAACACATGAATAGTTTTAACAATTTAAATATACATAAATAAAATAAGTAGTGTACAAATGAATGGAACAATACAATATATTAACTTGATTTGATACACAAAGCCCAACTCCACGACCTACAACTCTAAGGTGGATGATCCCTGATGATACTTTTTATTTTCTCCTTTCTAGGCACCTTGTGGACACCCTAAGTTCTTCTGTACGGAACCTAATGTCAATGTTAGAGGTGCTAGAGGAAACAGGCTCAGTGGCTCTTCTCTTAATCCTACCAACATAAATAAATGATTTATTTTTACCATAATAATGACAAGTTGAGTTTAGGGTGTTAACAAAACATTTTTTGGACAACTAAAATAGGAAATAATTACCTAGGCTATGCAAGACTAGACCGAAATCAAAAATGGGGAAAAAATAGCTTGAAAACAAGCTTTGGAGGTGCTTGGAGCTGAAGCCTCGGGCCCCCCATCTAAAATCATATATGTGCACCCAAAGGTGTTCCATGTGCTCGAACCATCTTTGTCAGGTTTTTATGTAGCAACATTTCTGGGAACTTGGAGGATGTTGAGGCGCCTTCATCCCAAACGACGGCGTTTGGAGTAGGCTTTTTGGGCCGGATTTTGTGGGCATCCTGGACTGGGGTACAGGCGCGCAAATTTTAAAAAATTTGAAACTTCAAAATGGTTTCGGCACCTAGATATATTCTAGGTGCTTTTCTCGATAATCTTTTTATTTCAAAAAATTAACTTAATTTTGAAAATTCTATATTTTGGCACTTACAATGGTTCTTGAATATAATTTAATTTATAATGTTTTGATCAATCTTACCTTAGTCTCCATTTCACCCTTTTCTAGATTACAAATCGAGTTAACCTAAAGGTTTGGTGCTAAAGTAATAAGTTTGAACCAGTTAAAATACTAAGTCTTTGGCGAGGAGAATGACGAGGGGAAATGTTTATTTTATAAAAATAAAATTGAAAGAAAGAATGACGTGGATTTGAAAAAGTTGTATTTTAAAAAAAAGTTATACAGACTCACTACGAGGATTGTCTGCAATGTTCTGTAGCAAAATTTTCGTTAACAATTTTGTATATAGTATTATTTATAAAAGTGTATAGTATATATAATATATTTCCTTTAATTAAATAACTGATATATATAACAAAATTATATACTCGATAAATATTACATTCTTTCTATATATATGACAATACATAATTTAAAAGTAGATAAAAATAGTAAGCTTTCTAAAAGTGTATGACTACTTTGCCACTAATTATAGGATCGATTATGTTATTTGTTATATTTTCTTTTAATTGTACTCTCCTATTTTCACTTCTCGGAACAATATTGTAACGACCACTCTTCTTACTACTACTACTCTCTAAATGTGACCGTTACTTAACTACTAACTCTACTTAACCGGTATAATTAAAAACCACATGGAAACCCTACAGAAAAATTTCGACAGAATCTCCCCTGTACCGGTGACCAAATCAATATTACAGACAATGTATACACAGCCACAGGCGGCTGGAACATATTTTTCACAATCACGCAGTGATAAAAACCACAATAAGAAGAAAGAAACTACTCTAGCAATAGTAAACAACTATATCACTCCACGATAGGACCCAACTACAAGTGCGGAATAAACTTAATTACAATCTCAACTCATAATAACATTTAAAGAAAACTAGAACATAAACTGAAACTCTAAACAGGTAAGTCCTGAACATTTGCTAGCAAACTCTGGATCTCTCCATAGTCCAGTCATCACACACCTCCATCACCACCACCTTGTCGCCTTCCTTTCATATTTTAGCTTTTCCTTTATCTGCAGTAGGAGGAAAAAAAATAGATCTATAAGAGAAACGCTTAGTAAGTACTAATCTAACTCACAACATCTTTTAACTCTGATTAAGGCTTTAATATTGTTATCTACTAAAAGAATGCTGCTATTTTCAAAAGTTGATGCGTGAACATTAGAGCATTTAAGGAACCAAAACATAATTCAAAGCAAAATAATTCCTTAAACTACTCTTTTAACTCCAAGCTATCCTAATGTTGTTCAGGAAGGAAATCTGGAAGCAAGACAACAAGAAACACTTACTTCTTTTACCTTTCTATTCATCCTAATGCTGTACAAAACTAAAGCAAGGAAACCAAGCCATTAAACATCTAACAGAACTCCCAAATTAGAGTTATCCACACCCATTGCATGGCTCAAACCCAAATCCAAATTACTCAACAATAAGATGATCCCATAATCAACCTAACAAATTCGGATTTAATGGTCATGGCAGCAACCACTACAAGCAACCCGAAACCACAGCTCTTCCCTTGTTCCAGATCAGTTGCCCTATATCAAAAAGAACAAACATGCCTAATTCATACCATTAGTTTCCCCTCTTTGAAGTACACGACAGTAAACACAAGGAAACTTCAAACAAATCCGAAAGCAAGGAAAACAAATTGAAGCTCGGAACTACTCCTACTGCAGGTGAGAAGCAACTCACCTCGCTGTTCTTGGACTTACAACCGAAAAGGAGGAGCTTCTAATGCTGCTAGGGTTTCAGATAGCTTGGATTTCGGCTCTTCTTCGTGCTCACAAGCTCTCCTCGACGATGGTTGTCGTACACGGGTGAAGATCGGCCGGAAAAAGACTAGCTCTGTCGCCCTTTTCGCCCGAACAGCGAAGTCGCCGCCGCCGTTCGCGAGAGAGAGGAGGAGAGGTTCGGGTGAGAAAAATTTAGGGTTCTTGAAAAACTTAAACCTCTTCTTATAACTAAGATTTTTATTAATTACTAAACCTTAAATATAATCCATTCTTTCCTTAATTAACAAAACTTGCTGGCACAGTTGGTCAACCGAGTTTTAACCAAGTCAAAGGTCTCGGCTTCAATTCCTCAACCGCGCATTTTTTCCCAATTATTCCCTAATCATTAACTATGCTATAAATCTAGTTCTCACGATATAAGGTTAACAAAACCGTGTAGCTCAGCTGGTTGGGCCGATTTTGCTTGGGTCAGTCTGACCCGAGGTCGTGGGTTCGAATCTCACCTTCAACGTTTTTTTTTAAACTTCTTTCTTTTTGTAACCCTACTAAACGACCTCCAAAAATTGCATAAAAATACTCTAAAAATTTCTAAAACTCTCTAGAATATTTTAAAAACAATTTCAAATATTTTTTAAGGACATTTAGAACTTGAAATAGGGAAAATTGGGTCATTAAAAATATATATACTCATCCTGCACCACTATTATAATTACACAATCAATACAAAATACAAAAAGCTGAAAAGTTAATTAGTACAACATAATGTCTCGAGTTTCAATTCTTTGTGTATTTTTATTGTTTACAACTATATGCTTTGCAAGTAAGTAAACACCATTTAAAAATTCCATGCAAATTTTTTTGAATTTATTTGTTACATATTGTTCATATATCCTAATGTTGACTATTATTTTTTGGCTAAAATTATAGATCGCTCTAATGCTACCAATTGTTGTTCGGAATATAAAAAGTGGGGTGATAGACAACAAACAAGTTGTAGAGGTGCTAGTGATACTAGTGCGTGCAACACTTGGTGTTCAAATTCATGTAGAGGAGGGGAATGTAAAGTATGAAATGGACACCAAGTTTGTCATTGTTATTGTTAATAATAGTGTAAAGATGGAGAATAAATTATATTATCCATCTTGAATGGTGAAATAAAATTTGATACTACATATATTTTTATTTATTTAAATTGTATACATATTATAAAAATAATGTATATGTTGAAGAAAATCTTATATATATGTTGAATTATCATCGCTAGAGGGATGAATTGTCATTTACATTTTCTTTGACTATTTAACACATGAATAGTTTTAACAATTTAAATATACATAAATAAAATAAGGAGTGTACAAATGAATGGAACAATACAATATATTAACTTGATTTGATACACAAGGCCCAATTCCACGACCTACAACTCTTAGGTGGATGATCCCAGATGATACTTTTTATTTTCTCCTTTCTAGGCACCTTGTGGACACCCTAAGTTCCTCTGTACGGAACCTAATGTTAGTGTTAGAGGTGCTAGAGGAAACAGGCTCAGTGGCTCTTCTCTTAATCCTACCAACATAAATAAATGATTTATTTTTACCATAATAATGACAAATTGAGTTTAGGGTGTTAACAAAACATTTTTTGGACAACTAAAATAGGAAATAATTACCTAAGCTATGCAAGACTAGACCAAAATCAAAAATGGGGAAAAAATAGCTTGAAAACAAGCTTTGGAGGTGCTTAGAGCTGAAGCCTCGGGCCCCCCTTCTAAAATCATATATTTGCACCCAAAGGTGTTCCATGTGCTCGAACCATCTTTCTCAGGTTTTTATGTAGCAACATTTCTGGGAACTTGGAGGATGTTGAGGCGCCTTCACCCCAAACGACGGCGTTTTGAGTAGGCTTTTTGGGCGGGATTTTGTGGGCATCCTGGACAAGGGTACGGGTGCACAAATTTTAAAAAATTTGAAACTTCAAATTGGTTTTGGCACCTGGATCTATTCCAGGTGCTTATCTCGATAATCTTTTTATTTCAAAAAATTAACTAAATTTTGAAAATTCTATGTTTTGGCACTTACAATGGTTCTTGAATATAATTTAATTTATAATGTTTTGATCAATCTTACCTTAGTCTCCATTTCACCCTTTTCTAGATTAAAAATCGAGTTAATCTAAAGGTTTGGTGAAATGGTTTTCTATTTTACTTGAAGAGAATTAGTTTGTTTTCAAATCTAAGATAAATCAGTTTATAAACAGTATTTTACTTTTATCAGTGGCACTGCATTGGACTCTCAATTGTCTTTGGGTTGGGCTCACATAGTCGTCCCTAGGTTTAGATAACCTAGTAAACCCTACTGGATTCGGGACTTGCTACCTCGGGCCTAGTTAGGGATGCGCGCATAGAAAGTATAGTTGCCGGGTCCATCAGTAGCATGATTATTATGTTTATCTATTTATGAAAATAGTTTTCAAACTTCACAAATCAGATATGTGAATACAACTTAGCTACAGTTTAGTTTTCTTATTGATATAGCTAATAGCTTTATGTTCAGTCTTTGATTGCCATGACTTGTATGCCCATATGCCATGTTTTAGCATGTCCAGCATGATCATCAGCATGTATTTCAACAAGCATCTTTGGAAGCATGATTTCTTAGAATTCATGTTTTTGTTAGGTAGATGGTTCTTACTAAGCCCCCAAGCTTATATTTTCCATATACTGCAGATAGAGGTAAAGGGAAGATGGATTAGCGGAGGCTGGAGGGCAATGCGACAAGATGTGTGTGGGAAGGAACTTGGAGTAAAGATTCTTTGAGAATTAGCTATCTAAAGACTTAGTATTTCGGATCTTGTTACTCTTCTGCATTTTTAGGATGTTAAGTATCATGAATTATGAAAGTATGTACCATGCCATGCCTAGACTTCTAGTTATCTTAACGTTAGTAATAAACCATGAACAATGACAGTAGTGGCATGCCTATAACTCTTGTGATTAGTTTTAAGTTGATACATGGCATCTTATTTGGATTAGTGGTGAATTGCAGCAGAAAATCACAGAAATCAGAGCTCCAATCGATCAGCCGATCAATTGGAGAGTCCTCAATCGATCAGTCGATCGATTGGGGAGTGATTTCCCGCATATAGTAAGCTGAAGAATCGATCAGTTGATCGATCAGCCATGGATCGATCAGCCGATCGATCGGGAAGTAACTCCCCTCGTACAGAACGCTATTGAATTGATCAGCTGATCGATTGAGGAGCTCTCAATCGATTAGCCGATCGATTGAACACGACTTCCGCATACAAAGAGCTGCGAAGTCGATCAGCTGATCGATTGACATTATTCAATCGATCAGCCGATCGATCGGGAGAACTCCCCGTGTACAGAATGTTACTGAATCGATACTTCGATCGATTGGTCTGGCTGGATCGATCAGCCGATCGATTCAGATGGTTCTTCCGTGCAAAGTAGCATGTTGAGTCGATCAGTGGATCGATTAACAATTTTCAATCAATTAAGCCTCGACCTTAATCGATTGGGAAAGCCTGATTTAGGTTAGAGAGCTCTATTTTCAGTCCCTGGACCATAGGGTGAATTTAGATTCCATTCCTTCGTATATGTACAACAATGAAAGGGTAATTTAAACATAAGTTACAGATTTTAATAGTCATTAGCAGAGTAAGTTTTAATTAGTCTAATTTTTTGCACAGAATAGTTTACATAATGTAACCCTCGGCCTTACAGCTTAGTCAGTAGAAGGTGGGTCGTCACAGATATAAGAGGATTCAAAGATTTTTATAAATGTTTTTTAATAATTTTTATAATTATTTTTTGGTAATTTTTGGGTTTTATTTTATTCTAGGTAGTTTTGATATTTTAAGTATTTTGAAAATATCTATCTTTCTATAATTATATTTTTTGAGTCCATTTAGGAATTTAAGATTATGAGTATGTTAATAATATTTTCATTTTTTATATCTTTTTTCTGTTTTTAGAGGATAGAAATTCGAATTTGTACATTAGAAATTCTTTCCTTTTTTATGGGTATTAGAATTTATAGTCTATACAAACATCTAATTAGCTATTTGAGGAATTAATGCTCTATTCATAATAAAAGTTTCCTTTTAGTGATTTCTTTTTTGGTTGTCTCCTTAATTTTTTCTTCTCGTTAGCACAATTGTGAGATCTCGGAAAATTTAAATAAATAGGGTTATTTCAGAAATTGCCTTATAATATTTTTCTAGAATTTTTAGAAATTTTCTGGGGATTTTTCGGAGCTCGTACGGAGGGTTTTGAGGGGATCGATCGGCGGGTTCGGATAAAGCCTATTTGGGATACCCATTTAAAGGAGGAAATGTTTTTATTATATAATTCTTTTCCTTTATTTCTTTTCTCCCCCCCCCCCCCAAATCGCCGATCCCAACTTCTTCCTCTCCTTCCCCGATCTCCCCTTTGCTCGAAGTTGATCTCCTTCTTGCCCTCTTCTTCTCGCTACCCCTCTCATGGACGAATCGACGCCGAGACCGGAGGAGCACATGGAGCTCGACGGGAACCAGTAGGCTTCGGGTCGTTTTTGGCTGAGGAGGCTCTGCTCCGGTGGATCGTGCGACCGATCGCCGAAGGTGTTGCGGCTAGGGCACGGTGAAGGACCAGATCCCGCGTCGACTCTCAACCAATCGTCCACCGAAGCTTGGAGAAGTGCCCTAGTCCGGATTTGTGCCACTCGATCGCCGGCGTGGGTAAGCTAGCCTTAACCGAAAACCCCTCTTCCCGATTTGCCTCTTGATTCATCACTGGACACTTGTTGATTCAAGGGTTTAGCTAGATTAGGGTTCTTCTTTTGGAATTGACTCTTCTTGTGCTGGATTTTTTCCCTGATCGGATTGGTCATCTTCTTGTGGTTGGTTTAGGTTTCGGTTGAAGATGATGGGATCAATCGAGTTGTCGAGCAGAGGCTTGAAGGTTTATTGTGTGATCTGTGATCTCTAATCTTGTGATTGATCAGTCTTCTCTTTGATTGATTCCGGCCACCACATCCTTGGCAACAGATTAGTACGCTTGAGGTAAGGTTAGATTATTAATTAGGTTGTTACTTGAATTTGGAATATCCACTTCTTGATGTTATCTTGATCCGAACAGTAGGGGGAAGAATTCCAGTAGGGAGGTCTCTGTTGAAGTGAGGAAGAATTTCAGGAGTTGCTATGGTTTCCCCTGATCCAGCAAGAAAATCTCCTCTCATTGTGGTGTTGATAAGGTTTTGAATTAGTGAGGTAAGTTCTAATTTCTGTGAGCTACATAGGCCTGCACACAACGTGTTCACTGCATGGGTAGTGGCACAGCACAGTAGGGGTGTATGGCAGTAGCTCTGTAGTGCTCCGCTGGTCCGCTCATGGGTAATGTGACTGCAGCGTGGTAGCAGACAGGGATCCCTCCCCGTCATCGCGTACCGGGAGTTGAGAGCATTGCGCTCCCTCACTATGTTTGAGGTAGGAGGATAGGTGTACTCCGACAGCATCCCGTCCACTCGGTCACTCTTCAGGGGCAGTGATGGCAGAGTGCACTGGCTGACTGGTTGACAGGGGTGACCATGTCATATTGCATCATATGCACGGATTGCATTCGTTATGATTGATGCATTTTGGTGATTGCATATGATTGACATGCATACAGGATACATGCTTTTGCCCTGACTATTTTTATCTCTGTATGTTGACAGTTATTTCAGTTATGCATTTTCTTATTATTCTTGCTATAGACTGTACTTTATGTCTATTGCTGGTTATTACAGTTTATTTCAGCTATGCATATCTGTTATACTGTTAGGAGACCGTACCGTAGGTTGTACTATTAGGAGACTGTACTGTAGGCTCTATGGTTTAGTGTACTGTACCATAGGATGTTACTAGTGGTTATATGTTGCTGTACATATCTTTTGGATTACCTGCTGAGTTCTTTGAACTCACCCCGTTGTTACTATTTTTCAGGTTGAGGCCGTCAGGAGAGATTCCAGTCGCTAGCCCCTTGGTCGCGAGGATTTCTAGATATCGTTTTCTGTATTCGCTTTTATACGTACACTTGTATTGTGGGTTTGTATTGTGGACTTTATGTCGAACCTTTGGGTTTGCTGCTTTTGTTTTCCGCTGCATATTTTCACACTACTTCGTGGATTTGTTTTCTTCGTTGTAGTGGAGTAGGATGTGTACGTATATCTTCGTTGGTTTTATATCGTTCTTCCTTATTAAACTGCGTGGATTGATTATATGTTGAGCTGTGCGGAATATTGATATAAACTGCATGGTTGTTTCTTATTTGTATTGTATTGTTCCGGCCGAGTGTGGCCGAGGTATAGATATATGTATACTGAGATTCATATTGTCCGTCGTACAGGGGAGATGCTGCCGAAATTTCTTCGGACAGGGACTACCTGGGGCGTGACAATTTATTTGGTATCAGAGCTAAATTTTTGATTTAGCTTGGATATTTCGGTATTTCGGATTGTACGGATTTCCGTCGATTTTCTCGTTTCGGAATTCCGAGGCATTTTGACGAGGTTTTATTGGTTCTATTTGGGGCTAAGCAGCGACAGGATATCTCCGGACGGCAAATAGGTAATTTAGGTAATTTTTCAGTTCTTATACCTGTAGTGATATCTGGGTAACATTTTCTTTACAGATATGCCACCTACACGTGTACCGGCACCGAGACGTGGGCGGCCACGTAAGAGGCCGTTAGATTCTCCTGAGACGGGAGGGGCAGACTCCTCAGGTCATTATGGGTACGGGTGCTTATCAGACCCCGATAGCTCCAACTTCAGAGGTACCTAGCCGCGCCTGCTACTACGTACTTGGCACCACAGATACCTGTGCCGGTTGCTATATACCCGACACCCGCTCCAGCAGTACCGGTTGCTCCTTATCCGGTACCGCCTACCGTACCTCCAGTCGCCCCTACTTATGCCTACTCAGCAGTTCCACCAGCAGTACCCATCCCAGGTTATACGACAGCACCAGGCTCTCCCTAGTTCCGCAGCGATCCCTACTGGTATAGTTGCGGCACGAGCACGGATCCCGGCCTTAGCCGAGTCGATGAAGAGTCGATTCACATTATTCCGCGGAGAGACTGGCCTAGATCTCGGATTGAGACTATGGAGCGGACATTCTTTTACATGGCTTGCTCCGAGTGGGAGAAAGCAGAGCCACTGCGAGATGGGGCATGGTGGGACACACAGCGCTCCATCATAGGCGATCAAGCATATTACGGACGAGATTTAGGAGGCATTCGAGAGTCGATTTTCCCGAGCATATCGGATGACTCTTGATTTTCTTTGTCTTCAAGAATAACCGCCGATGATGGATTATAATGCGAATTTAATCTGGCCGATTCTATCCCGAGTTAGTGTCCGGCGATAGCGGATCTCGTATGCTTCAGTTTGTCCAGGGACTGGACGGGCATCTTCAGCTGAAGATGTCTGGTTTTAGTACGTCATCATACACCGAGACACTAGATAGAGCTCTCATGATTGAGTCTACTCATCAGAGAGTGAATGCAGATAAGAAGAGGAAGCAGACTGATCGGACTTCCGGACAGAGCCAGCAGCCACAGACTACGGGACAGCAGCAGAGCAGTCGCACTCAGATGGGCCGGAGTACTTCTGGGTCAGCTGGTCGACCCCGGAAGTCAGGACGATCTTCAGCTGGACGTTCTCGGTCTTCTTAGCAGAGCCGGAAATAGTCCACCGGTGACCCTTACTGCACCTGATGCGGATCCCGAGATCACATCATCTCTGTATGTACTCTGGGATAGTCAGTTTGCTATTATTGCAAACTGCCTGGACATTTGAGCCGAGACTGTTCGCTGAAAGCTCAGCATGTAGCTTCCGGAGTTTCTGTTTCGGGAGGACCATTTGGTCAGTCTGGGACTCAGCGAGGTCGGCCGAAAGTCCAATCCTCGCATCGTCAACAGAGAACCACTCCTCTTGTAGCATCTGCATATGACATGCAAGGGCAGGAGCATTCTGGTGTCCTTATGGAGAACTCCACGGTATTCCGCCTTAGTGTTCTTCTGTACTATTCGTCAAGAAGAAGGATGGTACTCTGAGGTTGTGCATCGATTACAGGCAGCTGAATGCAGTGACTATCAGAAATAAGTACCCTTTGCCACGGATCGAGGATTTATTTGATCAGCTCAGAGATACATCAGTGTATTCTAAGATTGATCTGCGATCTGGATATCATCAGCTGAGAGTCAAAGATTCTGATATTCAGAAGACAGCTTTCCGCACCAGATACGGACATCACGAGTTTTTGGTAATGCCATTTGGGCTTACCAATGCTCCCGCAGTATTTATGGATTTAATGAACCGTATCTTTCTGGAGTACTTAGATCAGTTTGTCATTGTGTTTATCGATGATATATTGATCTATTCGCGTTCCGAGGAGGAGCACGCGCAGCACCTTCGCATAGTCTTGGAGACTCTTCGACGACATCATCTGTCTGCGAAGTTGAGCAAGTGTGCATTTTGGCTATCTTCAGTTGGTTTTCTGGGATACGTGGTGTCAAGCCGAGGTATTTCAGTAGATCCTCTAAAGATCGAGGCTATCACTAGTTGGGAGCAGCCGAAGTCAGTCCAGGAGATTCGCAGTTTCTTGGGGATTGGCTGGATATTACCGACGATTCGTTGAGGGTTTCTCCAGTATTGTGAAGTTCACGTGGTCAGAGGCTTGCGAGACCAGCTTCCAGGAGCTGAAGCGGAGATTAGTATCAGCACCAGTCTTGGTTTTACCTTCTGGTGATGATGAATTCGTACTTTACACAGACGCATCTCTTCAGGGCTTGGGTGCTATTTTGATGCAGCACGGTAGGGGCATGAGAAGAACTACCCAGTACATGATTTAGAGCTAGCCGCTATTATCTTTGCTTTGAAGATTTGGCGACATCATCTTTATGGTATTACTTTTGAGATTCTTACTGATCATAAGAGTCTCAAATATATTTTCACCCAGAAGGAACTCAATCTCCGACAGAGGAGATGGATGGAGTTCGTGAAGGATTATGATTGTACTATTAGCTACAATCCGGGTAAAGCTAATGTGGTTGCTGATGCACTGAGCAGGAAGTCCAGAGGGACTTTAGCTTGTCATCGAGTTACAGTCACGGACTTGATTCAGGGATTCGCCGAGTTGGGCCTTGAGGAGCAGGGACGGACAGAGCAGGGTATTCTTGTTACCATGGTTGCTCAGTCGTCGATCAGGATGAGGATAGCAAGATAGCTTCCGGACAGCAGACCGAGTTTACACGAGATGACGAGGGTATTGTTTATTTCTGAGGCAGATTGTGTGTACCTCAGTCTCACCCGGTCATGGAGGAGTTACTTCAGGAGGCTCATCATTCTAGATTTGCTATCCACCCAGGTGGGACTCGTATGTATCAAGATTTGAGGCGTTCCTATTGGTGGAACGGTATGAAGAAGGACATCGCGGAGTTTGTGGCTAGATGTCTCATCTGTCAGCAGGTGAAGGCGGAGCACCAGAGACCTACTGGGTTACTTCAGAGGATCCCTATTCCAAAGTGGAAGTGGGAGCATATTACTATGGATTTTGTGGTAGGACTGCCTAGGACTCGACGAGGCCATGATGCGATTTGGGTAATCGTTGACCGATTAACCAAATCCGCACACTTTGTAGCAATCCGGAAGACTGATTCTCTGGATCGATTAGCTGAGTTATATTGTCGTGAGATTATTAGATTACATGGTGTGCCTTTGAGCATCATATCAGATAGAGACCCATGGTTCATGTCCCGATTCTGGCGGAGTCTGCAGCAGGCCTTGGGTACACAGCTTCGTTTCAGTACGGCATTCCATCCGCTGCGGATGGGCGCCGAGTGGACTATTCGACATTGGAGGACTTCGAGGTCTTGTGTCATGGACTTGAGGCGCTGGGAGGACCACCGCCATTAGTGGAGTTCGCCTACAACAACATCATTCGGCTATCCAGATGGCACCGCTTGAGGCGTTGTATGGTAGGCCTTGTCGGACACCCATCCTCCGGGAAGAGGTTGGGGAGGCCCAATAGGACCTCGAGAGCTCAGCAGATGCGAGTTAGTTCGCACTATCAGACGGAGGATGTCAGAGGCTCAGGACCGTCAGAAGAGTTATGCTGATCAGAGACGGAGACCTCGGGAGTTCTCCATTGGTGATCACGTATTTCTTAGAGTTTCACCCACGAAAGGGGTGAAGAGATTTGGTCTCCGAGGTAAGCTAGCTCCCCGATATATTGGACCATTCCAGATCTTGGAGAGGATTGGAGCAGTAGCTTACCGTCTGGCGCTACCACCATCTCTAGCTGGCATTCACGATGTATTCCATGTATCTATGCTGAGGAGATACATATCCGATCCGGCACATGTTCTATCAGATATATCTGTTCCTATTCAGCCTGATGTTACTTACGAGGAGGTTCCTGTACGGATTCTGGACCGTAGAGAGCGTCAGTTGCGGAACAAGACTGTCCGTCTGGTTAAAGTCGGAAGGCAGCATCATTCTGACGAGGAGGCTAGGTGGTAGCTGGAGGATACGATCCGAGCTCGATACCCTCATCTTTTTACTTGAGGTATGTGGGTTAGAGTTCCTTTCAGCATTTATACTATTTGGTTATATTTTAGTGTTTGCTGTTAGTTATAGCGAAATTTGGGGACCAAATTTTTATTAGTAGGGGAGGATGTGAGATCTCGAAAAATTTAAATAGATAGGGTTATTTCAGAAATAGTCTTACAATATTTTTCCAGAATTTTTAGAAATTTTCTGGGAATTTATCGGAGCTCGTACGACGAGTTTTGAGGGGATTAATTCCGGGTACAGATAAGGCCTATTTGGGATACCCATTTAAGTGAGGAAATGTTTTAATATATAAATCCATTTCCTTTATTTTCTTTCCCCAACCCCATCGCCGAACCCGAGCCCTCCTTCCCCGATCTCCCCTCTCTTCCCTACTCTCTGCTCTCTCGCGGACAAGCGACGCCGAAGGTAATGAAGCTTTGATCTCCGGCGATCTTCCTCTACCGGCGTCAACACCCTAAGCTCAGATCTGGCCGGTGTTTCTCCTCTCCGGGTCTTCTTCGGCTGAGGAGTTGCTATTCGATGGATTTTACACCGATTGTTGACGATCGGTGGCTAGGGCTTGGTGAGGAGCCGGATCTCGTATCGTCTCCGACTGGTAGGCTTACCCTCTCCTCCCCTCGTGTTGCTCACAGAGCAGTCCACACCTCCCTTCTTGCTGGAATTGGGCAACGACGCCATTGGGAGGTGATCTAGAGATTTAGGTCTTCGTCGGATCTGTCCAGTGACGGCGGTGTGGTGAGGTAACACCCTTATCTTCACTGTGTTTGTTCAATCCCCTTCCCTGTTCTTGATCCTCATTTTCTTCGCTACGGATTTAGGTCACAAGATTGAAGGGATTAAGGTAAGATGAATAGATTGTTTTCTTTAATTAGATTGTTGTTGGATTAGGGATCTCCAATCTTGATCTCTGTTCTTGACTTGATCAATAATCTTCCAGATTGATTTCTTCTTGATCCGGAATGTAGAGTGGAATTCAACACATTGCTATTCTGTGGATTTTTTTTTGGTGCGGCAGCAACCCATCCATCAGTGTTCCCTTGATCCAGAATCAAACAGTAGCTGGATTGAGGTATGGTGTAGCGAGGTTGATACATAATTAGTGTTGTGTTGATGAATTAGATATGTATTGAATTCGGAATGGATTGGATTGGTACATGATTAGTTAGGGTAATTGATCTTAGTTGTAGATCATGGTTCGAATTTGGATATTGTTAGATAATCACATGTTAGATGATTAGGTATGATCTGGATACCTATTGATAATTTATTATCATTAGGTTGTGTAGATTAATTAGGTTATATGGATTTAGGTTTGATTTGCTAATCTAATGGTTAATTAAGGATTAGGAAATTATTCCTAATTAACCGTTAGAAAGGTGGAGGGTTATAGGTTAGGGTTTGTCCCTAAATTTCTGTTTAGGATTTATTTATCTATTTGTTTGTGTTTTAGCTAAATAAATGTAAATGTATTTATTTACACAGGACTCTGATTCGAGACGAGCATCTCGACATTGGATTAGGACTGGATTGTACCTTCTATTTGAGGCGGGTACCCTTTGACTTATCTCTTGATAGTGTCTTTTGATATGTGCAGTTTATATATACTTGCTAGTGATTGGTAGATTTAGCACTTCCCTGGTTATAGGTTATTCGATACTTGTAGACGGTTACTAGTGATTGGTAGTTCAACACTTCCCCTGGATTTAGGGTTAGTTGATACCTATCACATACTTCATCTGCTAGTTGCTTTACTTCAGGATTGGATATTTTATCTCTTGCCATGTGTATATATGTTCATAGAGGTGCATATCTATAGTGCTCTACTCTACTGGATTAGTTGCTTTACATGTGTGATACATGCTCTTGGATTCATGATACTTACATTATTGTATATGTGATGTCTTTGGATTTATGCTGTTTATAGTTATATGTGTTTACCTTTTTGACACGCACATATATGGAGGAGGCTTTGTTCAGGTATGTCATATTGTAGCCGCATGCACCATATCGCATGATTGCATGCTGGGCGATTGACGACTCCATTATTGTTGAGCTCGTCGGCCGGCTACATAGGCCTGCACACAACGTGTTTCACTGCATGGGTAGTGGCACAGCACTCAGGGTGTGTATGGCAGGTTGCTCGGTGGTGCACCGCTGGGGTGCTCATGGGTAGCACGATACAGCGGGGTTGCAGCCGGGATCCCTCCCCGTCATCGCGTACCGGGAGTTGAGAGCATTGCGCTCCCTCACTATGTTTGAGGTAGGAGGATAGGTGTACTCCGACAGCATCCCGTCCACTCGGTCACTCTTCAGGGGCAGTGATGGCAGAGTGCACGGTGTCACAGCCCTACCCACTCGGTCTCACCATTGTGTGTGAGATGGCTGACTGGTTGACAGGGGTGACCATGTCATATTGCATCATATGCACGGATTGCATTCATTATGATTGATGCATTTTGGTGATTGCATATGATTGACATGCATACAGGATACATGCTTTTGCTCTGACTATTTTTATCTCTATATGTTGACAGTCAGTTGCCCAAGCCTCGCAGGTGAGTACAGTTTATTTCAGTTATGCATTTTCTTATTATTCTTGCTATAGACTGTACTTTATGCCTATTGCTGGTTATTACAGTTTATTTCAGCTATGCATATCTGTTATACTGTTAGGAGACTGTACCGTAGGTCGTACTGTTAGGAGACTGTATTGTCGGCTCTATGGTTATAGTACTATACCATAGGTTCTTTGGGTTAGGATACTGTACATGTCTATTGGTTTACCTGCTGAGTTCTTGAACTCACCCTGTTGTTACTATTTTTCAGGTTGAGGCCGTCAGGAGAGATTCCAGTCGCTAGCCCCTTGGTCGCGAGGATTTCTAGATATCGTTTTCTGTATTCGCTTTTATACGTATACTTGTATTGTGGGTTTGTATTGTGGACTTTATGTAGAACCTTTGGGTTTGCTGCTTTTGTTTTCCGCTGCAGATTTTCACACTACTTCGTGGATTTGTTTTCTTCGTTGTAGTGGAGTAGGATGTGTACGTATATCTTCGTTGGTTTTATATCGTTCTTCCTTATTAAACTGCGTGGATTGATTATATGTTGAGCTGTGCGGAATATTGATATAAACTGCGTGGTTGTTTCTTATTTGTATTGTATTGTTCCGGCCGAGTGTGGCCGAGGTATAGATATATGTATACTGAGATTCATATTGTCCGTCGTACAGGGGAGATGCTGCCGAAATTTCTTCGGACAGGGACTACCTGGGGCGTGACAACAATTGATAATTACTAACCTACCCCGCATTAGTTAGTTCAACTTCAGATAGATTTGGTGTTGATTAAGGCTAAACACATATTTGATCAGTTTAAAATGAATTATGGTATTTTCTTGAAGAAACCTTCTCTTTCCTTTTGTTTTCTCCCTTTCCTCCCCACATACACTACAGCCGCTGCTATGTTATACACCATCGTTGTGCCTTCGCCTATCCCTCTCTTTTATTTTCCCTTCATCTTCTTTTCCATTTCCTCCTTATTCTCTTCACCAATGGAAATAAACCCAAAGGTTTTTTTTCAAGTATAAAAGCTCTCTTTTCTTCTCCTTTATCTTCTCACCCAAGCAAGAAATGTAACATCACCTGTTGCCCTCTTCTAACAGCAAGCGTAGCCCTCATCCCTCGTATCTTCATCCACTTCTCATATTTTCACTATGTGTATTTTTTTGATTGACTTTTCCATTGTTTACTTCAATAATTATTAATTACGAAGTAATATATGATAATTATTTGGGTAATAAAATTGACGAAGTAAATATCATTTTATACTATGTAGGTTAAAAAATACAAGCCTCACTTCTAATTTTATGTAACATTTTACTTTGTAATATTTTTGTCATAAAGTAGTAAGTCACAAAATAAAATTTATAATTTCTAAGTGCTAAAGTAATAAGTTTGAACCAGTTAAAATACTAAGTCTTAGGCGAGGAGAATGACGAGGGGAAATGTTTATTTTATAAAAATAAAATTGAAAGAAAGAATGACGTGGATTTGAAAAAGTTGTATTTTAAAAAAAAGTTATGCAGACTCACTACGAGGATTGTCTGCAATGTTCTTTAGCAAACTTTTCGTTAACAATTTTGTATATAGTATTATTTATAAAAGTGTATAGTATATATAATATATTTCCTATAATTAAATAACTGATATATATAACAAAATTATATAATCGATAAATATTACATTCTTTCTATATATATGACAATACATAATTTAAAAGAAGATAAAAATTGTAAACTTTCTAAAAGTGTATGACTACTTTGCCACTAATTATAGGATCGGTTATGTTATTTGTTATATTTTCTTTTAATTGTACTCTCCTATTTTCACTTCTCGGAACAATATATATACTCATCCTGCACCACTATTATAATTACACAATCAATACAAAATACAAAAATCTCAAAAGTTAATTAGTACTACATAATGTCTCGAGTTTCAATTCTTTGTGTATTTTTATTGTTTACAACTATATGCTTTGCAAGTAAGTAAACACCATTTAAAAATTCCATGCAAATTTTTTTGAATTTATTTGTTACATATTGTTCATATATCCTAATGTTGACTATTATTTTTTGGTTAAAATTATAGATCGCTCTAATGCTACCAATTGTTGTTCAGAATATAAAAAGTGGGGTGATAGACAACAAACAAGTTGTAGAGGTGCTAGTAATACTAGTGCGTACAACACTTGGTGTTCAAATTCATGTAGAGGAGGGGAATGTAAAGTACGAAATGGACACCAAGTTTGTCATTGTTATTGTTAATTATAGTATAAAGATGGAGAATAAATTATATTATCCATCTTGATTGGTGAAATAAAATTTGATACTACATGTATTTTTATTTATTTAAATTGTATACATATTATAAAAATAATGTATATGTTGAAGAAAATCTTATATATATGTTGAATTATCATCGCTAGAGGGATGAATTTTCATTTACATTTTCTTTGACTATTTAACACATGAATAGTTTTAACAATTTAAATATACATAAATAAAATAAGTAGTGTACAAATGAATGGAACAATACAATATATTAACTTGATTTGATACACAAGGCCCAACTCCACGACCTACAACTCTTAGGTGGATGATCCCTGATGATACTTTTTATTTTCTCCTTTCTAGGCACCTTGTGGACACCCTAAGTTCCTCTGTACGGAACCTAATGTCAGTGTTAGAGGTGCTAGAGGAAACATGCTTAGTGTCTCTTCTCTTAATCCTGCCAACTTAAATAAATGATTTATTTTTACCATAATAATGACAAGTTGAGTTTAGGGTGTTAACAAAATATTTTTTGGACAACTAAAATAGGAAATAATTACCTAGGCTATGCAAGACTAGACCGAAATATAAGATGGGTAAAAAATAGCTTGAAAACAAGATTTGGAGGTGCTTAGAGCTGAAGCCTCGAGCCCCCCTTCTAAAATCATATATTTGCACCCAAAGGTGTTCCATGTGCTCGAACCATCTTTGTCAGGTTTTTATGTAGCAACATTTCTGGGAACTTGGAGGATGTTGAGGCGCCTTCACCCCAAACGACGGCGTTTTGAGTAGGCTTTTTGGGCGGGATTTTGTGGGCATCCTGGACTAGGGTACGGGCGCGCAAATTTTAAAAAATTTAAAACTTCAAATTGGTTTCGGCACCTGGATCTATTCCAGGTGCTTATCTCGATAATCTTTTTATTTCAAAAAATTAACTTAATTTTGAAAATTCTATATTTTGGCACTTACAATGGTTCTTGAATATAATTTAATTTATAATGTTTTGATCAATCTTACCTTAGTCTCCATTTGACCTTTTTCTAGATTAAAAATCGAGTTAACCTAAAGGTTTGGTGAAATGGTTTTCTATTTTACTTGAAGAGAATGTAACACCCCACCCTCCTCGCTACTGGACTGCGAGGGCGGAACTCTACTGGACTACTAACTTTACTTAACTATACTTGTTCTCATGTTGATAGAAATTCCTAAAACTCTCGGAGAACTCAAAACATACAATTAACTAGCAGCAGAAGACTAAATGACTCATCTAATACATTCTTAATAAATGGAAATCTTAATAAATTCTTATGTTAGGTCCCAAGGCTTCTATAAGCCAGGCATCACACATCCATCCGCACCTCCTTGTCGCCTTCCTTTGCTATAACTTTTCCTTTCCTTTATCTACAGTAAGAGGAAAGTGCATCTATAAGCAAAATTGCTTAGTAAGTGCTATCTAAGTCACAAAAATCTCGATATGTATGTTCATATACCTATAACATGATCTAACTGAATGCTTACTGAAGACTACTCATGTTCATCCAATAGTAAAGGAATCAAACAGGCTGAAATGCTAAACAAGTAAAGATACTCATGCTCTTCTAATAGCAAAGAACAGTAAGCTAATCTAAATAACATGCTAGCATAAAAGAAAACTAAAACTTGCTGATTTTAAAACAAAGTGAAACTTGTTTCATTTGTTCTAAACTTATTCTTTTATTTCACTTGTTTGAAAACTTATACTTTAATACTTCAAAATAATAATCAACTTTCTTCTTAGGTCCGACAACTATACTTGCTATGCGCGCATCCCTAACTAGACCCGAGATAGCTGGTCCCGAATCTAGTAAGGTTTACTAGGTTATCTAAACCTAGGGACGACTATGGGAGCCCAACCCAAGGACAACTGAGAGTCCAGCACAGTGCCACTGATAAAAGTAAAATACTTGTTATCTTTTAATACTTCTAATATATAATGCCTCGGCATTTTCTTTAAGCACCTTGTGTACCAAAATCCCTAAAGTCTTGACTTTGGGATCTACTTAAGGTCTTGACCTTTTTCTTTCTTTTCTTTATCTTTCTTATACTTGTTAATACTTCTAAAATAATGCTTCTTTAAAAAGAACCTAAAATGTTTAAGCAAATTCTAACTTTGAAATGCATAAACAAAAATCTCCATACTATCCTAATCAAAATTCTGCATACTATACTAATCAAGATTCTGCATTCTATGCTACACTATTTCTGCATACTATGCAAACATAAATTCTGCACTATAATACTTAACCAAACTGCACTATAATATTTTTCTTTAGAAACTGCACTATAAGTTCCACAAAAAATCTGCACTACAAGTTCCACCAAAAATCTGCATTATAAACTTTAAAGAAATTTGCACCATATGTAACGACCACCCTTCTTACTACTACTACTCTCTAAGGATGACCGTTACTTAACTACTAACTCTATTTAACCGGTATGATTAAAAATCACATGGAAACCCTACCGAAAAATTTCTCCCCTGTACCGGTGACCATATTCAACAATACATGCAATATATACTCAGCCACAAGCGGCTGGAACACATATCAATCAACCACGCAGTATAATAAATCCAAAATAAAGAAAACAATATCACAACTCATCACACCATATCACAATTCATATACTATGTCCTAATCACATCAAAATATCATGTACTATCTCAAATACTTCTAACATAGCAAAAGACAATAGAAACTAAAAGAAAACTTCTTCCTAGTCCCAAGGCTTCCATAGTCCTAGCATCACACATCCTTCAACCACCTCCTTGTCGTCTTCCTTTCTATATCTTTTCCTTTCCTATATCTGCAGTAAGAGGAAGTGCAATCTATAAGCAAAATTTGCTTAGTAAGCGCTATCTAACTCACAAAAACAAGAATATGCATGTATACAGAAAACTAAAAACTGAATGCTCTACAAAGAAATAAAGCATAAACATAACTGCTCCTGTCAAACTAATATCAAAGAAAAAACTAAGGAATCTACTCATGTAATTCTAGTAGCTAATCATGCTGCTCATCTAATAGGTAAACATGAAAAACTACTCATCTACTAGATAAACATGGTAGAATAAAGAACTAAACTTACTGAATTTTAAACACTTTCTGATTCTTATTACACTTGCTTTAAAACTTATTCTTTTATTTCACTTGTTTAAAACTTATTCTTTAATACTTGTAAACTTTTGTAAAAACTTGTTTTACTGGTTCAAAAGCTTATACTTATAATACTTCAAAATAATAATCAACTTTCTTCTTGGTCCCGACAACTGTACTTGCTATACGCGCATCCATAACTAAACCCGAGATAGCTGGTCCCGAATCTAGTAGGATTTACTAGGTTATCTAAACCTATGGACCGACTATGGGAGCCCAGCCCAAGGACTACTGAGAGTCCTGCATACTAGGTTATCTAAACCTAGGGACGACTATGGGAGCCCAACCCAAGGACAACTGAGAGTCCAGTACAGTGCCACTGATAAAAGTAAAATACTTGTTATCTTTTAATACTTCTAATATATAATGCCTCGGCATTTTAATAAGCACCTTGTGTGCCAAAAAAAATCCCTAAAGTCTTGACTTTGGGATCTACTTAAAGCCTTGGCCTTTTTCTTTCTTTTCTTTATCTGTCTTATACTTGTTAATACTTCTAAAAGAATTTAATAGAACTCTTATTCTTCCACTAGAATACATGGCTGTTCATGCTTGTTAAAATAGCAAAGGAAAACCATAAAATCTGCATATCATACAAGCTTAAACTAAATCTAAACCTTGTTAGAACTAAAACCTTAAATCTTGCTACATCAGAGATAAAAAAAATAAGAGAGCAAAGGATGCATGCTACTCATTAATCTCTAGCTATTCCAAAGCTGTACAGTGTAATCCGAAAGCAACGGAAAACCAAAACTACAACGTGAACTGATATAGCTGTTCCTACTCATTGGAGCTACATAAATTTGAAATCTGCATGCATAAAAACTAATAAGGAAGGATCTATATCGAAAACTAAACAACTGAAATGCTAACAGCACAAAACCACTCTACTGCATGCTCGTTTAAAGGCCTATTCCTACACATGGCAGCAAAGAAGAAAATCAAATACTAGGATGTTACATGCTCTCATTCCCAAATCTAAACAACTAAATCTGGTCTTATGGCAGCAAGCTTCAAGATAAACCAAACCCAAGTCTGTTCATGTTATTCTAATAGCAAGGAGAAACATTATAATTCAATACTGCTCATTCCCTTCTAGTAATAAAGAAACTACACATGCTTAACTAATAACAAATAGGAAAGTCCAACAACATGCTAAATCATAAGACTAAAGAATCTAACTCACATGCCTTATATTCAAGAATGCA
This sequence comes from Zingiber officinale, assembly GCF_018446385.1. Taxonomy (NCBI): domain Eukaryota; kingdom Viridiplantae; phylum Streptophyta; class Magnoliopsida; order Zingiberales; family Zingiberaceae; genus Zingiber; species Zingiber officinale. The sequence continues at coordinate 32,079,119 of NC_055986.1, read as the reverse complement.
AATATACGGCAGCAAAGGAATTAATAACCAAGCTAAAACAGCAGAGGAAATCAACCAAGCTAAAACAGAATAGGGAATTTAACCAGCAAGGCAGCAAAGGATTAACCAAGCTAAGGCAACTGCTCTAGATACCAACGGAGCACCCTAACCAAAACAAAGTGTTTCCTTCTCCCTTTCCTTCATGAAGGCCACGACAGAAAGCATCCAAAACCCCCAAATTCTTTCATCTTCATGGCGTGACTCAGAAACCAACAGTAACAAAAAGGAAACAAGGTCCAAAGCAATTAAGCACAAGCTAAACAACAAAACCCTATTCTCTTTCTTTGAAGCACACGACAACAAGTTCAAACAACAATCTCCACAGCAAAACTAGAAACCAAACAAGGAAACACCAAAACGAAATTGGAACCACTCTTACCGCAGGTGAGTAAGCGACTTACCTGGCTTCTTGGTCTCACAACCGGAGGAGGAGAACTTCTAGGGTTTCGACTGGCTCGAGTTCCCGGCCCCTCTTGTGCCCACGGCTTCCCTTCGACGAGGGGGTCTTAAGGGGGTGAAGAACTCTCGGGACTTGCCCTTCGCCGGCCGCCGGAGAGAAGCTTAGCTCCAGCTTGTTTCTGCCCGAGCCTTGTTGTCGCGAGCGAGAGAAGAAGGAGAGGGGTTTTTTTTTTCCGGTCACGGGCCGAATCAACATCCTCTTATTCCCCTTTTATAACCTAATACTTCTATTACAACTTAAGACTATTTCGCTTCCTTCTTATTACGAAATTCCCGTTGGATCACCTGGTCAGCCACGTTCGATCAAATCAAACCGTCGCTGGTTCGATTCCACCGCCGCGCCTTTTTTCATTTTAATTAATTTCGATTTCCTAACTACGGCTTAAGTACAATTTCAACCCTTATTTGATTAAGTAACAACTGCTAGCCCAGTTGGTTAGCCGGGTTTTGCTTGGGTCAGGGGTTACCGGTTCGAGCCTCGGCTTGGATATTTTTTTGTCACAACTTCTTTCTTTTGGTAAAAATACCAAACGACCTCCAAAAATTCCATAAAAATACTCTAAAAATCTCTAGAATTTTTCTAAAGTATTTCTAAATATTTTAAAGCACTTTTAGGACTCCTAATGAGAAAAATTGGGTCGTTACACCATAAGCTCTTAAGAAATCTACACTACAAGCTCTAAAGAAATCTGCTCTAAAGAAATCTGTATTTTAAGCTCTAAGAAATTTGCACTACAAGCTTAATTAAAATATGCACTATAAGCTTACATAAAAATCTGCACTATAAGCTTGATTGAAATCTGCACTATAGGCTTAATTAAAATATGCACCTATAAACTTAATTAAAATCTGCACTATAAGCTTAATTAAAAATCTGCACTATTGTAACGACCCGCCTTCTACTAACTAAGCTGTAAGACCGATCGCTACATTATGCTGTGCTAAATTACTATTGCAGAAATCTGAATTGATTAAAATTTTGCTAAACTGATTACTGTAAAATCTGAACTTAATATTTTAGGTGTACCTAGGCGTTGTACACATGTTAGGGAAGATAATCTATGCCGCTCAGATGTCCTGCTAGCTGTAATCAGGCATTTCAATCGATCCATGGATCGATTGGGTTGTCGGATCGATCCCGTGATCGATCAAGCTTGATACTGGCAAGGAAGAAGGCTCTGGATCGGTCGAATGACCGATCCAGAAGCTGTATCGCTTCTGTATGCAGCTGGATCGGTCTACCGACCGATCTAGGAGTACACTGATCGGTCGGCTGACCGATCAGTGAGCTTCTATACACACTGTTCGCATCTGGATCGGTCGGCTGACCAATCCATAAACTCTCTGTTCGCGACTAGATCGGTCAGCTGACCGATCCAGCGGCACAGCCCAGTCCTGATCGATCTGTAGATCGGTTTGGGTTTCTGATTTCGAATCAGAACCCCTGATTTCAGCACTTGTTCGTGCCAAAATCTCACACAACAGTTATAGAATGAATGGAAAACGTTCTAATATCTATTAACTAGCATTCTAACATGATATAGTGCAAAGCTTATTAATTCATAGCATTTAAACCACTAGAAATGCATAAAAGTATCTTAAGACAAGAAACTAAATTCTTAATTTGCTAAACTCCCTAAGGATCTTCATTCCAGGTTCCTGCCACACACACCATCACTGCATTGACCTCCAGCCTCCGCTAGTCCATCTTTCCTTTACCCTTATCTGCAGTATAAGGAAAAATAGTATCTGTAAGTTTTAAGCTTAGTAAGAAACCATCTACCTCACTAAAACATGCAACGATGCAAACATGTTTTTAAAGAATGCTATTTGAAAACATGTACTGAATTTGTTAAAGCATGGCATACTAGAGTTACATGGCATAAACACTGAAACATGGCATGCATAATAAAATCTAAGCATGAAGCTATCTCATGATATCAACTAGGTGAAAATAAGCTGAAACTGTAACTGAAACTGAGCTAAAGCTGAGCTAGTGCTGAGCTGAACTATAATCACATGACTAGGTTATGAATTTGAAAGCTATTATCGTAATAAGTGAAAATAGTAATCATGCTGCTGTTTGGGCCCAACAACTATACTTTGCTGTGCGCGCATCTCTAACTAGACCCGGGTTTGCAAGTCCCGAATTTAGTAGGATTACTAGGTTATCTGAACCTAGGGACGACTGTGGGAGTCCAACCCAATGGACATCTGGTCCGGTACAGTGCCACTGAAAATAAAATACTGAATATAGCTACTAATTGCTTATTTTGCTGTTTCTAGGTTATCTGAACCTAGAGCTAGGTTATCTAAACCTAGAGGCGACTGTGGGAGCTCACTCATTGGACCGTAGTCCCATGTAAGCTGAAACTAGACTAATATACTGATTTAAATGCTACTAATGCATTTAACTGAGCTGTTAAAAATATCTGAGGTGGTATTTAGCTACACTAATCATTTTGTCTAACACTTGGTGTGCTCCAACTCTCCCCTCTAATAGGGAGACCACCTCTAGGCACCCGACAACGTCTAAAGCCTCTAACTAAAGGAGAATAACGTGTCTGGCCCATCTAGAGGTGCTCAACTAGATCCCTAATCTGCGAGGAGGGTTTAAACACACCCTGGGTGCCGAAAAATCTGCATATAGCTAAACTAAAGGCATGTAATCAAACGATAGCTACTTATACTGCAGGTGAGGGGTTTCTTACCTCCTGTGCTAGATTTCCTACAAATCTAAGCGCTAGTTTTCCGGTGGAGATGATACTTTCGACGATCTTCTCGCGTCTATGCATTCTTCTCGTGGAGAGGAACGTCCTCGTGTCGGAGTCGTCGCCGGAGGGTGTCCTTGGGACCCTTGGGACAGAACCCTAGGTTCCCTTGTGGTTGGCGCCGAGAGAAAGAGAGGAAGAAGGAGGGGCGACGGTGAGGGTTTGAGGAGAAGAGAATCACGATAAAAATAAAACCCTCACTTTCTAATTTCTTATTTATCTTAAATGGGTAATTCGGCCCAACTTAGACTTAAATATAAATGTTCCCCTTTCCTTTCAGCACGGCCCTGCTAGGTTCAACTGGTTACTAACATTATCTGTAAACTGTAGGTCTCGGGTTCAATTCCCGCTTCGGCCGTTTTCGTTTTCTATTTGTTTTTGCTACTTCCGCTACTCTAAAAATTCTGTAAAAATATCCTAAAATTCCAGAAAAATCATAGAATATTTCTAAAATAATTTTGAGAATTTTCGGGCGTTACAATCCTGTCTCATGCTGTCTTCTGTCTCCCAAGTTGCCTCTTCTGCTGTGTGACTGTGCCAAATAACTTTGACTAATGGCACTTCCTTGTTCCACAATTTCTTAACTTTTCGGTCTATTATCTGAATAGGCCATCGTGAGGTCTTCGGATCTGCACTGACCGGGCTCAATCACCGGTGGCTTCGGTATGCTTCTTCATAGAGACATGAAATACATTGTGGACAGTGACATTGCTCTAGCTCATATGCTACTTTGCCCACTCTTCACGATAAGGTATGGTCCCACATATCGAGGTTGTTTGCCCTTCTTCCCAAAACGCATTACTCTTCATGGAGCTACTCTAAGGAACACCGAATCCCATCGAAAACTCTAAGTCGCCATGTATCAAAGATAGCTCTTCCAGGCTCGATGCCTCTATCCTCTCCGGATCCGTCAGATAGTCATTGTGATATCTGCTACTAGATCCGTCAAGCTCTAGTTCTTCTCGCCACCACTCTCATACCAAGATTGAGATCTACACCTCCTGTAGAGAGCCTCGTAGGTGCCATCACCGATAGTGGCACATTGTTGTTGTATGCAAACTCCGCTAAGCTCGGATATTTGCACCAACTTCCTTGAAGTCTAGGGCACATGCTCGGAGCATATCTTCGAGTATACTCGCTCCGTCTGACCATCCGTCTGAGGATGGAAAGTCATGCTAAATTTTAACTTCGTGCCCAAAGTTGTTTGTACACACTCCTAGAAGTGTGATGTGATCTGTCTGAAATAATGGTTCGTGGGACTCCATGCACTGGCGATCTCCTTGAGATACAACCGAGCTAGCTGCCATGGAATAGGATATTCTGATAGCTAGGAAGTGGGCTGATTTAGTCAACCTGTCAACTATTACCCAAATGGTGTCGAAACCATTCGTGGTTCTGGGTAGTCCCACTATAAAATCCATAGAAATGTCCTCCCACTTCCATTCTGGAATCTGGATGGGCTGCAAAACTCCTCTTGGTCTCTGATGTTTTGCCTTAACCCTCTGACAGGTTAGGCAGGTGCTGACATATCGTGCGATGTTCCTCTTCATCCCATGCCACCAAAAACGTTTCTTCAAGTCCTGGTACATTTTGGTGGAGCCAGGATGCATCGCATAGGGAGTCTTGTGAGCCTCATATAGGATTTTCCTCTGTAGTTCCTCCTGATCTGGAACACATAACCTGTCACCAAAATACAACACCCCGCTATCTGATATTCTGAACTCTCCACCTTCTGATTCTGCTATACCTTGCTTGATTCTCTGAATTTCAGGATCCTGCTCCTGAGCTGTCTGGATGTCACCAAGCAAGGTAGACTCTAATTGTAGGACCGTTAGATTCGATAGAGGGGGGGTGAATATCGATTAGAAAATTTAGAGTGTAAGCGCAGTGGAAAAGTAAAATAGACACAAATGTTTTACTTCGTTCGGAGCCTGTGACGACTCCTACTCGAAGGCCCGTGGTCCTTGACCACTTTCGTTGGGCAATCACTAGAAATTCGAAATGATGATTACAAAAGAACCGTACAGTGAATGCTAATGAAAACTGAAAATAAATACCGACAAGAAGGGAAAAGAATGGAGCGTAGTTTCGGAGCTTTGTTGGCGTCGCACTGAACGTTGAGCAGCAAGACCAGCAGTAGAAGAATTCTCAGCTTAATTGATTGATTCTGAAGCTCTTGCCTGGGGCTTCTTTTATATGCTGCTCCGGGCGCCTGGAATGTGACGTAACTCCTCAAACCGAGATGCTCCACGTGGCGACGACTTGGCTGGATAGAATTCGCCTTCCGGGCGCCCGGATCCCTTCCGGGCACCCGGACCACCTTGTTCCAGAAAACTCCCTTTTCCTGCAAAACAAAGTTAGTCTGAGGCAAATATATATCCTGTAAAACAGATTGTCAGCACAGTTAATGTCACGCCCCGGAGCAGTCTCTGTCCGAAGAAATTTCGGCAGCATCTCCCCTGTACGGCGGACAATCTGAAACTTTTCTACAAACACTATATACCTCAGCCACATGCGGCTGGAATAATAACAATAAAAGAAAACAAACACCACGCAGTTAAAAATAAAGCAGCCCACTCGGCTGTACCAAAACCAAAACACAAAACTGCTAGCCGGCTAGGCTCACACAACAAATAACAAATACAAAACACCACATAACAACATCAACCCTCCAAAAATAAAACCAGAGTACAGAGCTAAACAAACTGATACATAAAATAAGCAAAACATACGAGAAATCGATAAGTCTTCTGATGTGACGTGGGGACCAGCAGACAGGATGCTCCAAGCGACACCATAAATAACCTGGTACCTGAAAAAAAAATAGTGTCAATGGGGTGAGTTCAACAACTCAGCGAATACCAATGGACATGAGTAGTAAGATATATCTAACAGCAACAAACATGGAATACAACTTCCTAATCATATATAGGGAATATGCAAAACTGAAAGGTAACTGAGGAAGCTGTACTCACCAGGAACTCCTATCCAGACAAAAGGGTCGTCAAACCGAAAGTGTCTATAATCCTGTATGCAGGTCAAAGGTATGCATCCAACCAAAATGCAGCAACCAAATGCAACAAACACAATCACAATAATATAAAATACATCAATGCATATGATGCTAATGATGCGTCCTGGTCACCCCTGACGCCAGTCAGTCCTCTCACGCACAAATGGCGAGACCGAGTGGGTAGGGCTATGACAACCGTGCACTCTGTCACTGCTCCCGATGAGTGACCGAGTGGACGGATGCTGTCGGACTGTCCCGTGACCCCAAATCATAAATGGGGAGCTCAATGCTCTCAACTCCCGGTACATGATGACGGGAGGTATCTCTCTACCACGCTGAGTCACCGACCAACGGAGCTAAACAGAGTTCACCGTCACGGCTACTCGCTACACTAAATGCCGCGAGCCAAACAGAAGGAATCGCGGCTACCACGCCGAGTCCTCGGACCAACGGAGCTAAACAATGTAACCGCCACCCGTCCGATATACCACTAAACCATGAGTGGGGTGTGTGCAGTACATCTAGCGATGGGCTCAACCATAGTGGAGCCGACAATCGCACAGCATGCAATCATGATGCATGTCACTATGCATAGCAAAAACTGATCAACATAACCATATCCATACATACAAAATGGGTACTGTAAAAGCGATGGTCACATTACCAAGATCTAGAGTACACAGGTCAGATAGAATATCAAAAACCCTATGTCCTGAACATAATAAGTATGGATTATCCTGATCAGCATAGAAAAATCCATATATACATAATATGAGTACCACAGTATCAGTAAGCCAAATTCACGGATCTAGGGTATACAAGTCCTCTAAGGTATAATAACCTAGACCCAAATCATATCCCTCTTCCATAGCATATGTACCAACAATATACACAGATCAAAGAATCAGGGTCTAAACACCCGAATCATATATGATATACAAATAGAGGTACACAAATCTGATATGGCACAAAAACCTAAGTATCAGATAATCTAGATACACAGGCCAGAAACAACAATCCAAATCCTAGTCCTAACCTCAGTAAGCATGGTATGTCACTCTAGAAACTAAGATACTCATGGTAACAAGATAATCATGGCAACAAATCATGAGATATAAGCACGGATACATTACAGGTGACAAACCTAACATACTATGGATATCAAACAGTGACATACCAAAGGCAAACATGTTCATTGAATGTAGTTATAAAATACTACGCATATCCAATGACAATATCATAAAAGATAAGTCAAGAGGTACCCGCCTCAAATATCGCGCGTGGCAAAGGAAATCCCACGTAAGGCAACTCGTCGCAAATCAGAGTCCTGTAAAACATGATATCCATATTTAGCTAATTACATATAAATAAATTAGCTAAATCAAATCCTCGAGAAGCTAACATAAACCCAAATCCAATTATAAACCCTAATTGGATCATTTAACTCCTCAATCGATTCTAACTAATACATTCGAATTAGGACTTACCATAAGCATAATCAACCATAGCAACTTACATAAATTGGGATAAACCACCACTGATCCAAGGCCGGAGTTACCATGATCAAACTACCTCCAAGAATCAGTCCTGATCCATATATTCCACTCATATCAACTCCAATAGCTGCTATCCACTAAATCCATATCCCTAAATTAGCAATCCACTCCAAATTCAATTATCCCTAATTCAATACATAACCCTAATTAATTATGTATAACAATTTACTACACTATACCTCAATTCACATAGAGGTGGCACCTCGGATCGGAAAACCAGTAATCGTCGGCACTGTCCAAGGTTGCAACAGCGGCTGTGAAACCAAAACTAGGGCAAAGGGCATCCGAGAAGAATCGGCTGGGGAAACTCGGAATGGAGGAAGAGGAGAGAAGGCCGGCACTGCTCGGCGTCGGGGAAGATGCTAGGGAACAGAGGGACGGCAGCCGATGCTAGGGAATCGGTGCCAGTAGTGGCGTCGGCTGGCTAGGGCACAGACGGCGTCGGGCAGAAGAAATCGCGGTCGGTGCTAGTGCAGAGGAGCGGCGCGGCTGGTGTTAGCTCGCGTGTCGCTTGCGCTGCTCGGGTCGAGGGAGGGCAGCGGCGTCGGCAGTGTGCTGTGGCGCTTGGCGTCACGGCGGCAGTGAAGAGGGGCGTCGCTGGCGAGGAGGGGAGGCAGCGGTGGTTTGCGGCGCCAGTTAGGGCACGCGTGAGGAGAAGAGAAGGCGCACGCGTCGGGTCAGAGCACCGATAGGGAACGAAGGAATAAAGTAAAGAAATAGAAAAAAGAAAAATAAAAAGGAAAAATGTAACTTTTCCTCGTTTAAATGGGGTAATCTAAACAGGCTTTCCCGGGGCCCCATTTTCATCCCCGTAAACTCGTCCATACATGCTCCGTAAAATTACCGAAAAATTTCTAAAAATTCCAGAAAATTCCCTTATCATTATTCGCCATTTTTCCGGTATTTTACAGTTAAAGTTCAACAGATAAATAAAAAGAGTATGACTTAGATTCCGTCTTTCCGAGACCGGAATCTAGTCACGATCTCGACTTAGATATCCGAAATGGATCTAAGCCGGATCGACGCCTAATGTTCCCTTCCCGGGAGCGCGTCCTCACAGTTACTCCCTTCCAGTGACTTACCTTACTTACCTGCCAGACGTCCGGTCAGCCCGTCGACCCGTCTGGACTTCTCGCCAAGCGTCCGGTCAGCCCGTCGACCCGCTTGGACTTCTCGCCAGCTATCCGGTCAGCCCGTCGACCTAGCTGTACTTCTCGCCAAGCGTCCGGTCAGCCCGTCGACCCGCTTGGACTTCTCGCCAGCTATCCGGTCAGCCCGTCGACCTAGCTGGACTTCGTGCCAGACATCCGGTCAGCCCGTCGACCTGTCTGGACTTCTCCTGCACACTTGATCAAAGTGTCAGATAACACCAAAACTAACTTAACCTATTTGTCATTCATCAAAACCTAGGTTAGACCGTTAGTGCTACCCGCACCAACAATCTCCCCCTTTTTGATGGAATGACAACTTGGTTGAGTTAGTGAAAGAACGAAAAATCCAGGTACATTAGTTTTACAGTTAGTTTCAGTGTTTTCAATTTGGTTTGTCTAACTTAACCACCTAACCCTCCCCCTTTGGCATTCATCAAAAAACAAGGGTAAACAATCGTAGCGTAGAGAAAAAATAATCACAGCTAATCTTGAAAAAAATCTGAGTTAGGTTTTAAGAAAACAATTTTTAAATTCAAGGAAAAAATCAAGTTGACTTGGGGGAGACAAGTTGATTTTTGAAAAGTATAAATTTAATGTTTTAATTTCTCAAGCGTGAAAAATTTTTAAATTAGGTTGTCCAACTTTTCAAAAGGTACATTTTTCTTTTTAAGGCTAATTTGATAAAGGCTAAATTTGGGAAGTTTAACTTTCAATTGTCAACTTTTTAAATCAGGTTTGAAAATTAGGTGGGATTAAACTTTCAAGTTTTTCAAACACTTAGTTAAACACATAAACATTTTTAGTCAACTTTTTCAAGTTTTAACTGTTTTTGTACATTAATGTTCAAACATAAGCATTTGTCAAACACATAAAATTTTGATTAATTTCTTCCCCTGAACTTGACACTTAAAATTAAGCAGCTGTCTAACCAATTAGGTACTAACTAACTATCAGAAGATAGTAGCTTTCACTTGGTTAGTCAGATTAAGATGATTATAAACAGTCAGTGTATGACTTGACTGATGATCTTAATCTGATTAATGTCTGATTCGTATTTAACGTCCAGACTTATGTTGATGCACTGAAATAAGCATCTTAAGTCCAGACAGTTTGCCTATGCATCTCACCCCTTTCTATGTTTGTCAAACACAAGCAAGGTAAACCTAAGGTGTTGGTGAGATGCTCAAAAACTAGTCCTATGGGTACATGCTTTCTAAGGATTCAAAACTAGTCTCAGGCCAAAAACTATTTTTGAAAATCTAAAAATGGAAAGTTTTGAAAACAAACAAGTTTAACCTATAATTTGATAAAACTATTTTTGAAAGTATTTTTGAAAGATCCTAGTCTATTGAGCACATCCCTAATTTTCGTCGTAAGCTGCTAAATTCACTTTCAGAGAGTGGTTTTGTAAAAATGTCAGTTACATTTGATTTGGACTCAATGTACTTGAGTTCAATATCACCTTTAGTAACATGACCCCTGATGAAGTGGTGCCTAATTTCAATATGTTTGGTTCTTGAATGATGCACAGGATTCTTGGTTAAGTTAATTGAACTTATATTGTCAATTAATACTTTTACATTTGTGATATTTAAGTTGAAATCTTTTAGAGTATGCATCATCCATAATAATTGTGCAATACATTCGCCTATAGCTATGTATTCTGACTCAGTTGTAGATAGAGCAACACAATGTTGCTTTCTACTAAACCAGCTAACAAGTGATGAACCTAATAATTGGCATCCACCACTTGTGCTTTTGTGGTCTAATTTGCATCCAGCATAATCTGAGTCAGAATACCCTATTAGTTCAAAATTATTTGTCCTAGGATACCAGATTCCTACATTTGTTGTTCCTTTAAGATATCTAAAAATTCTTTTAACTTGTGTCAAATGGGATTCCTTAGCACAAGTTTGGTATCTAGCACACATACTAACTGCAAATAAAATATCAGGTCGCTTGCAGTTAAGTACAGTAGGCTACCTATTGCACTTTTATAATGTTTTAAATCAATTGGTTTTCCATTTGGGTCACTGTCTAAGATTGTGTTTACTGCCATCGGTGTTTTTATTTCTTTTGTATTTTCCATTCCGAATTTTTTAAGTAATTCTTTGGTGTATTTATGTTGATAAATATAATTTCCTTCATTTGTTTGTTTGATTTGTAATCCTAAGAAATAGGTTAATTTTCCCACTAAGCTCATTTCAAATTCCTTTTCCATTAGATTAATAAATTCTTCTAAAAATTCTGAATTTGTTGAGCCAAATATTATATCATATACGTATATTTGTGCAATAAATATGTCTGTATTTAATGATTTAACAAACAAGGTTGGGTCAATTTGACCTTGTTTGAATCCTTTAGATGTTAAGTAAGATGTTAGCCTCTCATACCATGCCCTGGGTGCTTGTTTAAGTCCATATAGTGCTTTCTTTAATTTAAAAACATACTCAGGGTGTTCTAGACTTTCAAAACCGGGAGGCTGACCTACATAAACTTCTTCTTTAATTAGTCCATTGAGAAAGGTAGACTTAACATCCATTTGGTATAGTTTGAATCCCTTATGGGCTGCATAACTTAGTAACATTCTAATGGATTCTAATCTGGCTACTGGAGCATATGTTTCATCATAGTCAAGTCCTTCAACTTGACTAAATCCTTTGGCAACCAGTCTAGCCTTATTTCTAGTAATTTCCCCAGTTTCACTTAGTTTGTTTCTGAATACCCATTTTGTTTCTATTATTTTTTTATTCTTAGGTGGTGGGACTAGGTCCCAAACCTCATTACGCTCAAATTGGGCTAGTTCTTCTTGCATAGCTATAATCCAATCTGGGTCTAGTAGGGATTCATCCACAGTTTTGGGTTCAATTTTTGAAATTAATGAAATTTGACTTAGGTTTCTAAAAGATGATCTGGTTTGGACTCTTAAGTCTGGGTCACCAATTATTTGATCAGTTGGATGATTTGGGTTTACCCTTATTGTTCTAGGAGGTTGATTCTCTTGGTGTTGTTCCTCTTCTTCATGACTTAGAGTTTGGTTGGTTTCTGGAACAAACTCAAGTGTTTGTGTAGGTTCTATTTCTTGTTTTGTTTCTTCAAATTTTACATTAGTAGTTTCTTCAATTTTTAAGGTAACCTTATTGTAAATTCTGTAGCCTCTACTATTTAGGGAATATCCTATAAAAAATTCCATTTTCAATTTTAGAGGTGAATTTTCCTAAGTGTTCTCTTGTATTTAAGATAAAAACAGGGCACCCAAATACCTTAAAATACTTTATATTTGGTTGTTTATTATAAAACATTTCGAAGAACGTTTTGTTATGAGTTTTATTTATTGTTGTTCTGTTCTGTACATAGCAGGCTGTACTAACGGCTTCTGCCCAAAAGTATTTAGGTAGGTTATACTTATTTAACATTGTTCTAGAAGCTTCAAGTAAGGTTCTATTTTTTCTTTCTACAATTCCATTTTGTTGGGGGGTTTTAGGGCATGAGAACTCATGATGGTAACCGTTTTCTAGACAAAAACTGTTAAAGTTGTGATTTTTAAATTCTCCCCCGTTGTCACTCCTAATTCTTTTAATTTTAACATCTTTTTCATTTTCAATCTGTTTGCAAAAATTTGTAAAAATTTCAAAAGTTTCATCTTTATGTTTTAAGAATTTTACCCAAGTAAACCTAGAATAATCGTCTATAATTACTAAACAATATAAGTTTACATTTATAGATTTGACTCCATGGGAGTCAAAAAGGTCTAAATGTAGAAGTTCTAAGATTGAGTTAGTTTGTGGTTGATTTGTTTGTTTGTGGGTTGATTTAGTTTGTTTGCCTTGTTGACAAGCATTACATATGGTTGAATCTAAGTTAGGTAACTTTGGTAAGCCTTTTACAAGTCCATTTAGTTTACTTATATTTCTAAAGTTGGTGTGAGACATCCTCCTATGCCATAACCAAGTTTCTTCTTTTTGTGTTAAATAACACTTAATGGAAGAAATGGTTAAGTTGATGGCATAGATGTTGTCTTTTCTAAAACCTTTTAGGCTTATGGAAGGATTATCTAGATGTTTGATTAAACATTCTGTAGATAGAAATTTGACTTTATACCTAGTATCACACAATTGACTTATACTTAGAAGATTATATTTAAAATTTTCAACAAGTAAAATATTTGTAATTATAAAGTCTAATTTTAATTCAATATTACCTATACCAATTACCTTGAGTTTGCCGTTGTTTTCAAAGGCAACTGTTCCTAGGCTTTTGTAAGTGAGTTGAGTGAACTTGGTGTGATCTCCAGTCATATGTTTGGAGCAACCACTGTCCAAAATCCACTTGGTTTCCTACAGTAAGTAGGATTTAAAGTTAGTCTTTGAGCATGCATTATTTAAGTTTTAAAATTAATCTAAGTTTAAAATTAAGATTTTGAAATTAATTTTTTAAGTTAAAATTAAAATTTTGAAAATTAATTTTTTAAGTTTAAAATTTTGAAAAATTTTAAGTTTAAAATTAATTTTTTAAGTTTAAAATTAAAATTTTGAAATTAATTAGAATTTTGAAAATAATTTTTTTTAAGTTTTAAAGTTAAGATTTTGAAGACAATTTTTAAGTTTAAAATTAAAATTTTGAAAATTAATTTTTAAGTTTAAAATTAAAATTTTGAAAATAATTTTTAAGTTTAAAATTAAAATTTTGAAATTAATTTTTAAGTTTTAAAATTAAGATTTTGAAAATAATTTTTTAAGTTTTAAAATTAAGATTTTGAAAATAATTTTTAAGTTTTAAAATTAAGATTTTGAAAATAATTTTTAAGTTTTAAAATTAAGATTTTGAAAATAATTTTTTAAGTTTTAATATTAGATTTTGAAAATGATTTTTAAGTTTTAAAATTAAGATTTTGAAAATGATTTTTAAGTTTTAAAATTAAGATTTTTAAAATAATTTTTAAGTTTTAAAATTAAGATTTTTAAAATAATTTTTAAGTTTTAAAATTAAGATTTTGAAAATAATTTTTAAGTTTTAAAATTAAGATTTTGAAAATAATTTTTTAAGTTTTAAAATTAAGATTTTGAAAATAATTTTTACATTTTAAAATTAAGATTTTGAAAATGATTTTTAAGTTTTAAAATTAAGATTTTGAAAATAATTTTTAAGTTTTTAAATTAGCCTTATTCATCTCACCCGATCTATATTATCAATCAGGGAATCCTATGATTTTGTGAGATGAAATTGGATGGTTAATTGTGGAGTTTTGGTTTAACTTGTGTTAGATTCAGATTTAGCTTTGGTTTCCACAAATAGACAATCTTCGGATAAACTTCTAAGCTTGGTGAGTCACATGGACATCATTAGAAGTAACCAACCTTTCGAGGTTTTCCGAATAGTCCTATCCACGGAACTTAGTACTAAATCTTGGTCTAACTGGTTAGGATTCATTTAAGGGTAGCTTCGGTCAGTTCCACTTGGCCAAATGCACCAGATCGAAACCATATCTTTCTAGACATGTGATGCCCAAGCTTCCCTAACGTACTATCATCAAAAAACTTCACCAGTACCATGATTCAAGTTAAACTTAGTCTCTTTTTAACTAATCCTAATTACCCTGCCGGGTTAGTTTGTTTTGGGTTACCCTGTCGGGTAAGTTAGTTTTGGAGGTGCCAGCTATTCTGGAGCCTCCCCCTGAATTATTGGCCTTTAATTTAAATTTTGGTTTTAGGTTTGTGTCGATTCTTTTTATAGTTATGGTTAACTTGGTGATAATTTTGTTGATTTTTAAGGTGTTTAGATTTTGAATTTAGTTTAGGTTTGTTCAATTTTATATAATGTATTTTTTCTTTAGGTATATAATATTGATTAAGTCCTACTTGCGTGGTTAGACACGCTTTCGGGACCCAAGCTTGATTAGTTGATTTGTATTGAGTTATTTACGACTTAAAAGTTTTATTTGAGTTTGACTTGTATCCGAGTCCGGTTTTATTATAACATGCTTTTTGATTATTTAGGATTAAGTCTAAATTTTTTGATCTTGTTGTGAACTTTTCTAACATTTCCTTTAAATTGTTAATCTCATTTTTTAGTGATAAATTTTCCTCCTCAAGTGTTAGATCTTGAGTTGGATTTGAATTTATGATTTGTTCCTTGAGGTTTTGATTTTCCTCAAGAAGTGATTTGTTTTCATTTTCTAATTTAGTTAATTTACTATTTAAACAGGAAATAATTCTAAAAAAAATTTTGTTTAAATTAAAGTATACCTCATTCGGGCCTTCGGAAACGAGTACGGACTTGTGGCTTGTTTCGGGTTCAGACCCGTCTTCATCTTCCGACTCGTTTTCTGTTTCGGCTTCGCGGGCCATCAGTGCGAGGTGGCTCTGATGTTTCTTCTCTTCTTCCTCCGATTCGTCCGAGGAGTCGTCCCACGTTGCTTTGAGTGCCTTCTTTTTGGTTGGCTTTGATTTGTCGAACTTCAGTTTTGGGCATTCGTTCTTGTAGTGTCCCTTTTTATTGCAGCCGTAGCAAGTCACGTTCTTTTGTTCTGGGGGAGAGCTGATCTTTTGAAGGTCCTTTTTACTGAAGCTCCTCTTTCTCCTGGTGAACATTTTTCTTACCAAGTTCACCAGGTGTTCTTCATCTTCGGAGTCTTGGTCGGAGTCTTCTTCAAATTCAGGCTTGCTTTTCTTTTCTTTGGAGGAACCTGCAAATAAAGCTACACCTTTCTCGGCTCCAGCATTAGTTTGTTCGTGTAATTCTAATTCACAGAAAAGATCATCTAATTTTAATTTAGAAAGATTCTTAGAAATTTTGTAGGCATCCACTATCGATGCCCACAAGCTATTACGTGGAAAGGCGTTTAATGCGTACCTTATTAAATTTCTATTTTCCATCTGGTGGCCTATCGCATGAAGCCCGTTGAGGATGTCCTTGATCCTTGCGTGGAGCTGATTCGCTGTTTCTCCTTCCTGCATTTTTATATTAAAAATTTTATTTAAAAGCAGGTCTCGTTTTGTTACCTTAGCGTCGCTCGTTCCCTCGTGCAGCTCGATCAATTTGTCCCACAGTTCTTTAGCGTTTTTGTGTGGACCGACTCTGTTTAGTTCTTCTCTTGTTAGTCCGCACTGTAGAGTGTTGATCACTTTATTCTCAGTTGACGCCTTCTTCTTCAAGTCAGCTGTCCAGTCTTCAGGATCCAGTATATTCCCGGAGGTGTCTGCCGGAATTTTGTAAGGTCTCGTAATGCTCATCCACTGGTCGAAGTCTATTTTGAGGTAGACCTCCATGCGCTTCTTCCAGTATGGAAAGTCGTCCCTATTGAAGAGTGGAGGTCGTACTGTGCTGAATCCTTCTTGTTGGGACATTCTGTGCACAGGTAAATAACCAAAAAATATCCCAAGACTTGGTCTTGGATTAGTAATGCGGGAAGAGAAAAGTAGAAAAAAAATCTAGATTCATGTTGCACTAATTTAAATTGATTAGAGAAATATTAAGTTAACGAAACACCAGTTTTAAAAATAATTATCGAACCAAAAAAAATTCACCCCCTGTCTGATTGGTGGTTGCACCAAATCAGAGCGGTACCTGCTCTGATACCACTTGTAGGACCGTTAGATTCGATAGAGGGGGGGGTGAATATCGATTAGAAAATTTAGAGTGTAAGCGCAGCGGAAAAGTAAAATAGACACAAATGTTTTACTTCGTTCGGAGCCTGTGACGACTCCTACTCGAAGGCCCGTGGTCCTTGACCACTTTCGTTGGGCAATCACTAGCAATTCGAAATGATGATTACAAAAGAACCGTACAGTGAATGCTAATGAAAACTGAAAACAAATATCGACAAGAAGGGAAAAGAATGGAGCGTAGTGTCGGAGCTTTGTTGGCGTCGCACTGAACGTTGAGCAGCAAGACCAGCAGTAGAAGAATTCTCAGCTTAATTGATTGATTCTGAAGCTCCTGCCTGGAGCTTCTTTTATATGCTGCTCCGGGCGCCTGGAATGTGACGTAACTCCTCAAACCGAGATGCTCCACGTGGCGACGACTTGGCTGGATAAAATTCGCCTTCCGGGCGCCCGGACCTCCTGGCGGCCGGACCACCTTGTTCCAGAAAACTCCCTTTTCCTGCAAAACAAAGTTAGTCCGAGGCAAATATATATCCTGTAAAATAGATTGTCAGCACAGTTAAAGTTCAACAGATAAATAAAAAGAGTATGACTTAGATTCCGTCTTTCCGAGACCGGAATCTAGTTACGATCTCGACTTAGATATCCGAAATGGATCTAAGCCGGATCGACGCCTAATGTTCCCTTCCCTGGAACGCGTCCTCACAGTCACTCCCTTCCAGTGACTTACCTTACTTACCTGCCAGACGTCCGGTCAGCCCGTCGACCCGTCTGGACTTCTCGCCAAGCGTCCGGTCAGCCCGTCGACCAGCTTGGACTTCTCGCCAGCTATCCGGTCAGCCCGTCGACCTAGCTGGACTTCTCGCCAAGTGTCCGGTCAGCCCTTCGACCCGCTTGGACTTCTCGCCAGCTATCCGGTCAGCCCGTCGACCTAGCTGGACTTCGTGCCAGACATCCGGTCAGCCCGTCGACCTGTCTGGACTTCTCCTGCACACTTGATCAAAGTTTCAGATAACACCAAAACTAACTTAACCTATTTGTCATTCATCAAAACCTGGGTTAGACCGTTAGTGCTACCTGTACCAACACTAATGTCATAGTAGAGAGCTGTCTGACTATGAGTTCGAGATCGAAATCTGAGATCTCCTTCTATAGGGGCGGTGACATGGCTGTTAAAGATAATAGGGTAGCGCTGGACTTTCTGCTGAGGGCGTCTGCTACCCTATTCACTTTTCCTGGGTAGTAAAGGATATCTATGTCGTAGTCTTTGACCAGTTCTAGCCATCTGCGCTGTCGCATATTCAGATCCTTCTGAGTGAAGAAATACTTCAGACTCTGATGATCTGTATACACCCTGCACTGAGCTCCATACAAGTAATGTCTCTAAATCTTGAGAGCGAACACTACTGCTGCAAGCTCAAGGTCATGGGTAGGATAATTCCTCTCATAATCCTTAATTTGTCTGGAGGCATAGGCGATCACCTTGCCATCTTGCATCAGCACTGCTCCTAGTCCCAACTTCGAGGCATCACTATATATGTCAAAGCTATCTGCGTTCTCTGGTAGGGTCAGAAAACCTGATCTCGCTGAAACTGTTCTCGCAGTCCTCTGTCCACTGAAATTTTCTGTTCTTTCTGGTAAGAGCTGTCAGTGGGGAGGCTATCCTGGAGAAGTCCTCTACGAATTTCCTGTAGTAACCTGCTAATCCCAGAAAGCTTCTGATCTCACTGGCGTTCTTGGGTCTTTTCCAATTGCTCAAAGCTTCTATCTTATTGGGGTCTACCATGATACCATCCTTTGAGATGATGTGACCCAGGAAGGACACCTGATCTAGCCAAAATTCACATTTCGTAAACTTGGCGTACAACTGATTCTGCTGAAGGGTCTACAATATTGTCCTCAGGTGCTTTGCGTGTTCTTCCTGAGTTCTGGAATAGATAAGGATGTCGTCGATGAACACGATAACAAACTTATCTAAATATTCCCTGAATACCCTGTTCATGAGGTCCATGAAAGTAGCTAGAGCATTTGTCACGCCGAAGGGCATGACTACGAACTCGTAGTGTCCGTATCTAGTCCTGAATGTTATCTTGGGTATATCCCCTTCTTTAACTTTCACCTGATGATAACCTGATCTGAGGTCTATCTTCAAGAACACTGCTGCTCCCTTTAGCTGATCGAACAGGTCATCTATTCTGAGAAGTGGATACCTGTTCTTGATTGTGACTTGGTTCAGTGCCCGGTAGTCTATACACAGGCGCATGCTCCCGTCCTTCTTCTTCACGAACAATACCGGTGCTCCCCATGGTGAGTGACTAGGAAGTATGAAGCCCTTGTCAAGCAGCTCCTGTAGTTGCTCATGAAGTTCCTTCAGTTCTGCTGGAGCCATGCGGTAAGGTGCTTTGGAGATAGGATTTATACCGGGAATGAGCTCTATCTCAAATTCAATCTCCCTGTCTGGTGTTAGGCCTGGTAACTCTTCAGGGAAGACTGCTGGATAGTCACATACAACTCGGACCACTTTTAGCTGTTGGTCCCTGTTCTGATTGATGCTGACTACATGTGCTAGAAATCCCGTACATCCTGAGTCCATCAATTTCTGTGCCTTCAGAGCTGAGAGAAGCTTCTTGGCCTTCCTCCTTGGTTCCCCGATGTATTCAAACTGTGCTTCTGCTTCGGGTTGGAATACGACTTTCTGTTTACGGCACTCTATGGAAGCACCGTATCTGATCAGGAAGTCCATTCCAAAGATGGCATCGTAGTCAGTCATATCTAGCACTATCAGATCACAAAAGAGTTCTCTGTCTGCTATAGTGACTGATACTACTCTGAGCCAGTGCGTAGATGTCATAATTTCTCCCGAAGGTAATGTCGTCAGAAACTGACTACTGAGTACCTCTGGAGGTATTGCTAACTTGTTTGCGAATGCCCTGGCTATATAAAAATGGGTTGCCCCAGTATCGAATAAGACAGTTGCTATTTGCTGAAAAATACTAATCTGACCTGTAACAACTGTCGAGGCATTTGCTACGTCCTCTCTGGTGAGTGAGTAGATCCTCGCATTGGTCATAGCTGGAGGGGTTTCTAATATGCCCTGGCTGATGTGGGGACCATCTAAAGCGGCCTGCATCAGATGCAACTGTGCTGGCTGGCCTCCGTACTGAATCGACTGTGGCTGAGGAATACTGGTCTTGTTTGGGCACTGCTTAGCCATGTGCCCTTCTTGTCCACATTTAAAGCATCCTCGTGTGCCCTTACGACAAACTCCAGGATGGAATTTCCCACAAGTAGCACACTTTGGATAACTGGGCTGCTTGCTGGCTGGTCCTCCTTTTGGGCAACTCCCTGGTTTGCGCTTGTTGCTGGAGTTCCCTTTCCAGTTAGAGCCATGAGAGCTGTGGCCCTGCTGCTTCTGGGTACCTGAGCTTCCTTGACCTTTAGGTTCTGAGAGGATTTGCTTCTGCTGCTTGATACTATTCTGGTAGTGCTCAATGGTCAAGGCGCTGCTGACTAGTTCTTCGGTGGTTTGCGGCTTGTGGATGCCGCCAACCACGTTCATTGCTATTTCCAGCCTCAGCATCTTGAGCATCAACCGGACTCGTTCTTTTTCTGTGCTGACTAGTTCTGTGCATAGACGAGTCAACCTGTTGAATTTCTTCACGGCTTCCTCCACTGAAAGGTTGCCCTGACGAAACTCTGTGAACTCGTCGTAGTGGCGGTTCGTGACCCGCATGTGAAAGAATTCCTCAAAGAACTCCTTCTTGAAGTCAACCCATGACATCTGGTTCAGTGGGCGCTTCGCTCTGATTCTCTCCCACCACATGCGTGCATCCCCTGTCAGGCAGAAGGAGGCACACTTCACCTTCTCGTGTTCTGGCCAGTCCAGAAGCTCCATCGTACTCTCCAGTATTTTGAACCAGGCTTGTGCATCCCATGGTTCACTAGTGCCTGAGAAGTTCTCTGGCTTGACTCTCTGCCACTGGATCAGATAAGCTTCTCTCCTTGCCTCTGCTGCTGGGGCTGCTAGTGCTAGTGCTGCAGGCTGGACTGGTGGAACCTCTAAGACTACTGGTGTTGCTATGTTAGGTTCCGGGGTGACTGTGGGAGTATTTTGCTGATTAGCCTTTAAGATGGCTATTTCCTGTTGTTGTTCAGCTAACTGCTGCTGTAACTGAGCCACCAATGCTGTAAGGTCTGGGGGAGGCACTAAACTGCCTGCCTCTTGCTGGGGCTCAGTAGCTGGTGCCCTCTTAGCTGGGCGTCCTCGTGCCATTTCTAAAGACATAGAGGACATGACATGCATAACTAATACAATCCTAATTGTATAACTATTGCTATCATGTTATATACTATCACATACTAACATGCACCAGTTATCTATAAACATGAGCTATAACAAGAAAGCAAGATACATAAATAAAGTAGAGGTATTCTTACTTGGAAGCTGCAGGTTCAATGCTGATGTGTGTGTAGGAAGTATGGAACACTGCTCTGATACCACTCTGTAACGACCCGCCTTCTACTAACTAAGCTGTAAGGCCGATCGCTACATTATGCTGTGCTAAATTACTATTGCGGAAATCTGGATTGATTAAAATTTTGCTAAACTGATTACTGTAAAATCTGAACTTAATATTTTAGGTGTACCTAGGCGTTGTACACATGCTAGGGAAGATAATCTATGCCTCTCGGATGTCCTGCTTGCTGTAATCAGGCATTTTAATCGATCCATGGATCGATTGGGCTGTCGGATCGATCCCGTGATCGATCGACAATCTTGCACGAAGAAGGCTGGATCGGTCGCGACCGATCCGGTATCGCCGTATGCGGTGGATCGGTCTGGACCGATCCAGAGTACATCGATCGGCCGATCGACCGATCCGGGCTCACCGATCGACCGATCGGTGGCTCACCGATCGGTCGGTGACCGATCAGCGAGTACTCATCGTCGCATACGGATCGGTCGGTGATCGATCCATAAACTCTCTATTTGCGGCTAGATCGGTCGGTGACCGATCCAGACCGATCTGATCGATCAGATCGGCGGATTTGATTCGAATCGAACCCACGATTTCAAAGACTTGTTCGTGCCAAAATCTCACACGATTATAGAATGCATGGAAAACGTTCTAATATCTATTAACTAGCATTCTAACATGATATAGTGCAAAGCTTATTAATTCATAGCATTTAAACCACTAGAAATGCATAAAAGTATCTTAAGACAAGAAACTAAATTCTTAATTTGCTAAACTCCCTAAGGATCTTCATTCCAGGTTCCTGCCACACACACCATCACTGCATTGACCTCCAGCTTCCTCTGCTAGTCCATCTTTCCTTTACCCTTATCTGCAGTATAAGGAAAAATAGTATCTGTAAGTTTTAAGCTTAGTAAGAAACCATCTACCTCACTAAAACATGCAACGATGCAAACATGTTTTTAAAGAATGCTATTTGAAAACATGTACTGAATTTGTTAAAGCATGGCATACTAGAGTTACATGGCATAAACACTGAAACATGGCATGCATAATAAAATCTAAGCATGAAGCTATCTCATGATATCAACTAGGAGAAAATAAGCTGAAACTGTAACTGAAACTGAGCTAAAGCTGAGCTAGTGCTGAGCTGAACTATAATCACATGACTAGGTTATGAATTTGAAAGCTATTATCGTAATAAGTGAAAATAGTAATCATGCTGCTGTTTGGGCCCAACAACTATACTTTGCTGTGCGCGCATCTCTAACTAGACCCGGGTTTGCAAGTCCTGAATTTAGTAGGATTACTAGGTTATCTGAACCTAAGGACGACTGTGGGAGTCCAACCCAATGTACATCTGGTCCGGTACAGTGCCACTGAAAATAAAATACTGAATATAGCTACTAATTGCTTATTTTGTTGTTTCTAGGTTATCTGAACCTAGAGCTAGGTTATCTAAACCTAGAGGCGACTGTGGGAGCCCACCTATTGGACCGTAGTCCCATGTAAGCTGAAACTAGACTAATATACTGATTTAAATGCTACTAATGCATTTAACTGAGCTGTTAAAAATATCTGAGGTGGTATTTAGCTACACTAATCATTTTGTCGAACACTTGGTGTGCTCCAACTCTCCCCTCTAATAGGGAGACCACCACTAGGCACCCGACAACGTCTAGAGCCTCCAACTGAAGGAGAATAACGTGTCTGGCCCATCTAGAGGTGCTCAACTAGATCCCTAATCGGCGAGGAGTGTTTAAACACACCCTGGGTGCCGAAAAATATGCATATAGCTAAATTAAAGGCATGCAATCAAACGATAGCTACTTAAACTACAGGTGAGGGGTTTCTTACCTCCTGTGCTAGATTTCTTACAAATCTAAGCGCTAGTTTTCCGGTGGAGACGATCCTTTCGACGATCTTCTCGCGTCTATGCGTTCTTCTCGCGGAGAGGAACGTCCTCGTGTCGGAGTCGTCGCCGGAGGGTGTCCTTTGGACCCTTGGGACAGAACCCTAGGTTCCCTTGTGGTTGGCGTTGAGAGAAAGAGAGGAAGAAGGAGGGGCGGCGGTGAGGGTTTGAGGAGAAGAGAATCACGATAAAAATAAAACCCTCACTTACTAATTTCTTATTTATCATAAATGGGTAATTCGGCCCAACTTAGACTTAAATATAAATGTTCCCCTTTCCTTTCAGCACGACCCTGCTGGGTTCAACTGGTTACTAACATTATCCGTAAATTGTTGGTCTCGGGTTCAATTGTAACAGCCACTCTCCTTACTACTACTATGAAGGCGACCGTTACTATACTACTTATACTACTAAACTGGATTTCCCTTAACTTAAAGAAAATAAACTTGTCATGATATCTGTTGTTGTTGTTTGTTTTTTTTTTTTTTTTTTTTTAGCATGCTATATTACTACTAATTATTTCAGTACTGCCAACAACCAAGTCTATCAATCATACTAAAATGTATTAGCATGTTTCCATAATAGCATTTAAAACTTGTATGCATGTATATACTTGTGCATATTTCGGTCATGGCTGTACCTACAAAAAAAAAAACTGCATGCATAACAATTTATTACCAGCTCAACCTTTAAATGTTAATACTCTACAGTGTGCATAAGGAGAACTTCTGAGCATTTTAAAACCAAGCATTTTATCAAGCATCATCTATGCATTTAACCTTCCGAATGGTTCCCGAACCTACCAGCAGAAGACATCTGCCGACCAGTGATACCAGCAAATTATACCAAGCAAAGTAATTCCAGCAGAAAGAATACATGCATTTCTTTCAACTCATATATTGCATTTCCAGTTTAACACATGAATACTCAGCAATGTAGTAAAAGGGAAACTAAACTATGTAATTCCCACGGCCTCACGAAAACTGACAGCAATATAGATACCAAGCAGGAAAATTTTGAGCATTTCACAACAGGTTAAATCCTCCAGCAGTATCAAAAAGGCAATGCAATCAAGCGAAAAAGAAAAGAACTCTATGGTTTTAACTCCCACGGCAACACTAGGAAATTTCCAGATTTAAGCAATGCACCAAAACCGAATTTCATATAACTCAAACAATTCATATTGTACTCAGCAGAACCAACGTAATTAATCAACTTCAAAACAGTAAAACAGGGAGAGCATAAAGAATCTAATTTTTATTAATTCTCCTAGTTATTTAAGAAGAAACCTAAATAATTTAACTTGCAGAAATTTAAAAACAAGGTCCCCAAATCTTCCATCACCGCCATCCACACACACATCACCAGTGTCTCCTTGTCGCCTTCTTCTATGCCATTTTAGCCTTTCCTTTATTTTTATCCATATCTGCAGTAGGAGGAAAAGTAGCATCTATAAGCTAAAAGCTTAGTGAGTGCTTTCTACTCACAAAATCCGATAAGAAATGCATATACGTAAAAGAAAACAGGAGGTACATGCTCAACATGAAATAGAAGTGAAACTACATCATGCATCTCTAAAGGAAACAACAATTTATCTTGTTAGAATCTTTCAATTTAGATAAAAGAACTTGTTCTATTTGTTTCCAAAATTTAATACTTTTATACTTTAAAATAATACTCAACTTTACTTGGGCCCGGCATTGTACCACTTTGCGCGCCTTTCTTAATGAGAATTGAGGTAGCTAATCCCAAAACCATTAAGACACTTCTAGACTTTATGTCTAGGGGCAACTTGGAGCCCATCCCTTGGACCTTGTGTCCGGTACATGCCCTTTTTAAAGGTAAAATACTTTTCTTAATATCTTTTTTTTAAATACTCCTTCTAATAAAATGCTTTGGCATTTCCTTTAGCACTTAATATGCTACTGATCCCGATTCTTAAAAAGATTAGGGATCCTGTTAAGACTTTGGTCTCTTTTTCTATAATTTTCTAACAGCAGTAAAGAAAACTACTTACATGCTCAGCATTTAATCAAACTATCTTATATTCATTACTTGTTAAAACCAAGCTAAAACTAATTAAACTCATAAAGGGAATACAAGCATTCTGAGCACGGCATCACTATTCAACAGCCTCTTTAAATTCTGTTTAAAGCTTTAAGGTTGTTATCAACTAAAAAAAATATGTTTCTGCTACCATACATTTATGCATGAACATTAGGCATATAAGAAACCGAAACCTAGCTCATTACAAGATAATTCCTTTACTACTCTTTTAGCTTCAACTAATCTGCTGCTGTTCTAAACCTAAGGAAGGAGTTAAGTCATTAAAAGAAACAACAGGACTCTCAAATAAGGTTGATCTACAACCCATTGCATGGCACAAACCCAAATCTGACTTACTCAACCATAAAATGACCCCATAACCCACCTAGCATATTCGGATTTAACAGTTATGGCAGCAACCATAATAAGCCAACCCGAAACCACAGAAACTATAGTTGGTTCTTCATAGATTAGAGATCAAAAATCTTGTATTAAGCCTTTGTTAAGTCTAATCGAAGAATTCTTTACAGATCAAACTTCACAAAAGGATTTTGTCTAACTTCTTAGAGTACACGGCAGCAAAACAGCAACTCTAGCATGCTTCACAGGAAACTCAAACAACCAGAAAACATACACAAATCGGAACTACTCCTACTGCAGGTGAGAAGCAACTCACCTTGTGTTCTTGAACTTACAACCGAAGGGGAAGTGCTCTACGGTTTGGATGAAGTGAAGATCTCGGCGATCCCTTCCTATCCGCGTGTTCTCCTTGACGAGGAGACCACGAATCCGCGAACAACTCCCGGAAAGAAGTCCTCGCCGGCCGCCGGAGACGAGCCCTAGCGCCGTCGCCCCTTTTTCGCCCGAGAAAGAAAATCGCCCGAAAGAGTCGGCGCCGTCGCGAGAGAGAAGAGGAGTTTAGGTTTTTGTCCGAAAATCACTAAAGTCCTC
Source organism: Zingiber officinale (assembly GCF_018446385.1). Classification (NCBI taxonomy): domain Eukaryota; kingdom Viridiplantae; phylum Streptophyta; class Magnoliopsida; order Zingiberales; family Zingiberaceae; genus Zingiber; species Zingiber officinale. Next base: position 32,053,139 of record NC_055986.1, on the reverse strand, counting down.
TCTTTATAACCTAGGTAATTTGTTCTCTGTTAACCCTTAAATATTGTCCGTTCTCTCCTTAATTAACAATAGCCGCTGGCACAATTGGTTGGCTGCGTTCTGCTTAATACGCGGCTCGCGGGTTCGAGTCTCAGCTGCAACTATTTTTCTTCCTATTTATTCTCTATTCATTTACTACTGCTTAGATATTATTCGCTCCATATAAGGTTAACAAAAATCGTGTAGCTCAGTTGGTTGGTTGGGCCGATTACAACTTGGGCCCGAGAAGCTGGGTTCGAATCCTAGCTCTTGCATTTTTTTTTTTTAAACTTTCTCCACTCGGTAATAATACCAAACGGACTCCAAAAATTGCATAAAAATACTCTAAAAATTTCTAAAAATCTCTAGAATATTTTAAAAGCATTTTCAAATATTTTTAAAGATATTCAGAATTCAAAATAGGGAAAATTGGGTCGTTACAATTCCCCATACCTTATAAAAAGTTCGTCCACGAACTTAGAATAATTCTGGATATTTTTGTCTCATGCTATCCTCTCGTTCCCAAGTGACTTCCTCGTGCTTCTGGTTCTGCCATACGACCTTCACTAGTGGCACTTCTTTGTTCCTTAGTCTCTTGACTGTTCTGTCCACTATCTGTGTAGGTCTACTCTCATAACTAAGATCCTCTTGGATCTGCACTGACTGAGGTTCAATCACTTGGCTAGGGTCATGAAGACACTTCTTTAACATGGAGACATGAAACACATTGTGTATTGCTGACATGTCTTGTGGTAAGTCCAGTCTGTAAGCTACACTCCCAATCCTCTCTATGATCAGGTAAGGTCCTACATAACGAGGACTTAATTTGCCCTTCTTGCCAAATCTCATCACTCCCTTCATAGGAGCAACTTTGAGAAAGACTAAATCTCCTACTTGGAATTCCAGTGGCCTTCGGCGTGTACATTTCTGTCTACTCTGGGCAGTCTCAATCCTCTGTCTGATCTTCTGAATAACCTGAGTGGTTTCTTCTATCATCTCAGTCTGAATGCCCAGCTCTACTTCCATTTCTCTTCTTTCTCCAGCTTCTTGCCAGCATATAGGTGATCTGCACTTCCTGCCATACAATGCTTCATATGGTGCCATCCTGATGGTGGCTTGGTAGCTGTTGTTGTAGGCAAACTCAGCTAAACACAGATACTTGCACCAACTGCCTTTAAAATCTAATGCACAAGCCCTAAGCATATCTTCTAGGATCTGATTTACTCGCTCTGTCTGTCCATCAGTCTGAGGATGGAAGGCTGTGCTGAACTTGAGCTTGGTGCCTAGTGCAGTCTGTACACACTCCCAAAAGTGAGAGGTGAAGCGCCCATCTCTATCAGAAATAATAGATTTGGGAACTCCGTGAAGTCTGATCACCTCTTTAACGTATAGCTGTGCTAACTGCTCTATAGAGTGTGACACCTTGATGGCTAGAAAATGAGCAGACTTGGTCAATCTGTCCACTATCACCCATATCGCATCGTATCCATTTGTGGTTCTTGGGAGACCTGTTATGAAATCCATGGATATGTCTTCCCACTTCCACTCTGGTATAGGAAGAGGCTGTAGAACTCCTCCTGGTCTCTGGTGTTCTGCTTTGACTCTCTGACATATTTAGCCACATCTCTTTTGAGTCCAGACCACCAGAATTTCTGTTTCACGTCTTGGTACATCTTGGTAGAACCAGGATGCATAGAATATGGCGTATTATGGGCCTCTTCTAAAATTCTCTTTCTCAGCTCTTCATCATTGGGAACACAAAGGCGATTTCCCTGATAAAGAATTCCACTGTCTGATACTCGAAATTCTGAATTTCCTTCTTCTTGTATTCCTTGCTTGATCTTTTGGATATCTGGATCTTCACTTTGCTTTTTCTGTATATCCTCAAGCGGTGACTCTAGGTCAATGCGAAAGTTGCCCATAAATAATTTCAAGTCCAAAATCCAACAATAGTGGCAGAGCTAATGATGATAAGGACATCAAGGATGCACTGGACTTTCGCTTAGTGCATCCGCCACTTTATTAGCTTTACCGGTGGTAGAGGATTTCCACGGTCATAATCTTTGACCAACTCTAGCCACCTGCGCTGTCTCATGTTTAAGTCCTTCTGAGTGAAGAAGTACTTAAGACTCTGATGGTCTGTGAAGATTCTGCACTGGACTCCATACAAGTAGTGTCGCCAGAGTTTCAGTGCAAAGACTACAGCTGCCAGCTCTAGATCATGAGTGGGGTAATTCTTCTCGTAGTCTTTGAGTTGTCTGGAAGCATAAGCTATAACTTTTCCTTCCTGCATGAGTACAGCTCCTAATCCCATCTTGGAAGCATCACTATAAATGTCGAAACTCTTGTCGCCCTCTGGAACAGTCAGTATAGGAGCACTGGTCAGTCTCTTCTTGAGTTCTTGAAAACTCTGCTCACATTTATCTGACCATTCAAACTTCTTATCTTTCCTGGTGAGGGCTGTAAGTGGAGAGGCTATCCTGGAAAAGTCCACAAATTTCCTGTAGTATCCAGCTAAACCAAGGAAGCTTGATCTCCCTGGCATTCTTGGGTCTCTTCCAGTTGCTGACCGCTTCTACTTTGGCTGGATCCACTTGAATGCCTTCTTTTGAAACAATGTGACCTAGAAATGCCACCTGTTCCAACCAAAATTCGCACTTTGAGAATTTAGCATAGAGCTGCTTTTGCTGAAGAGTCTGTAGGACTATTCTCAAATGCGCATCATGCTCCTCTGGGGTTCTGGAATAGATTAGAATGTCGTCGATGAACACAATGACAAACTTGTCAAGGTATTCACTGAACACTCTATTCATCAAGTCCATGAAGACTGCAGGTGCATTAGTCACACCAAAAGGCATGACCACGAATTCATAGTGTCCATATCTGGTCCTGAAAGCAGTTCTGGGTATATCACTCTCCTTTACTTTCAACTGATGGTACCCAGAGCGCAGATCTATCTTGGAGAACACTGTTGCCCCTTTCAATTGATCAAATAAATCATCGATCCTGGGCAGTGGATACCTGTTCTTGATGGTCACTTGATTCAGAGCTCTATAATCTATGCACATCCGCATAGATCCATCCTTCTTCTTGACAAACAACACAGGAGCTCCCCATGGTGAGTGACTAGGGCGGATGAAGCCTTTGTCAAGCAGCTCCTGAAGTTGTTCTTGTAGCTCTTTCAACTCTGCTGGGGACATACGGTATGGAGCTTTTGAAATTGGACCGGTACCAGGAACCAGTTCAATCTCAAACTCCACCTCTCTATTCGGAGGTAGTCCAGGTAGCTCTTCTGGGAACACCTCTGGATACTCACAGACTACCCGAACTTCCTCCTGCTTAGGTCTTTCTTCTTCCTCTGTACTCACAATGAATGCAAGAAAACCAGCACACCCTTTAGCTAACATCTGGTGAGCTGTGAGAGAAGAGAGAAATTTCTGAGTTTTCCTCTTTGGCACTCCTGTAAATTCAAAGGGTGGTTCACCTTCTGGACTAAAGATCACTTTTCTTCTGTGGCAGTCCACTGAAGCACTGTACTTGCTGAGGAAATCCATACCCAAAATGATATCGAAATCCTGCATAGCGAGGACTACCAGATTAACACATAGCTCTCGGTCCGAAATTCTGACTGGTACAGACCGAAGCCACTGACTAGATTCCATGACTTCCCCAGAAGGCAGGGTTGTCAGGAACTTGGAATTCATGCTTTCTGTAGGTACCTGTAATTCTTTGGCAAAAGGTATGGATACAAAAGAATGGGTCGCCGCAGTATCAAATAGTGCAGTAGCTATATGCTGAAAAATAACTACTTGACCTGTTACGACCGTGGAGGCACTAGCAGCTTCCTCTTTGGTAAGGGAGAATACTCTGGCATTGTTAAAGGCTGGAACTGGTGGAGCTTCCAACCTTCCTTGACTGATCTGAGGTCCATCCAGAGTTGCAGGCATATAATGTAGTTGAGGCTTGACTCCATATTGTATTGGCTGTGGCTGGGGTGCTTTGAACTTGTTAGGACACTGTTTGGCCATGTGTCCTTCTTGACCACAAGAATAACATCCAGTCTTACCCAAGAGGCAGGCTCCTGGATGCGTTCTCCCACACTTGGGGCAGGGAAGGAGCTTAGTCTGTTTAGTTTCTGGTCCTCCTTTCTGGTTATTTCCTGAATTCCACTGCTTTCTTTTTGTGCCCTTGCCTTTCCAGTTCTGATTACTTGACTGGGGTTTCTGATTTCCCCCAGTCTTGGCTTCCAACTTGATTGGCTTGTGCTGCTCTCTTTGTGCCTTCATGCTGTTCAGGTAGTGCTCAGCTACTAAGGCTCTACTAACCAACTCTTCTCCAGTCAGGGGCTGATGAGTCCCACTGCTCACATTAAGTGATATCACAGGCTTCAGCATTCTGAGCATTAGTCTGACTCGCTCCTTCTCTGTACTTACTAGCTCTGGGCAGAGACGAGCTAGCCTGTTGAATCTCTTAACTGCTTCTTCCACTGTCAGATCCCCCTGTCTGAACTCCATAAACTCCTCGTAGTGCTTATTGGTGATCTTTTGGCGAAAGAACTCGTCGTAGAATTCTGTCTCAAAGTCAATCCACTTCATCTGATTGATTGCTCTCTTGCTCTTTACTCTCTCCCACCACATGCGTGCGTCTCCAGTCAGGCAGAAGGAGGCACACTTGACCTTCTCGACTTCTGGCCAGTCAAGAAGCTCCATGGTACTCTCCAGTGTTTTGAACCAAGCCTGGGCATCCCAGGGCTCAGTTGTGCCTGAGAAACTCTCTGGTTTCAGTTTCAGCCACTGGATGAGGTAGGATTCTTGTCTCTGAAATGCTGTGACGACTCCTTGGGTAGCTGGTGGAACCTCAGTTACCACTGGAGTCTCCACAGTTACTGTTTGAGGCGTAGGAGGAGCTGGTTGTTGATTTGCCATCAGATTGGCAATTACTTGCTGCTGCTCTGCCACTTGTCTCTGAAGTTGAGCAACAACTTCAGAGAGATTCGTTTCAGCTACTCTGGGCTCTTCATCCTCCTGTGCTCGGTCCACAGTACGAGCGGTACGGGGACGTCCTCTTCTTGACATCTAGTTAAACAAATAAGAAAATTTGATGATTTCTCTACCCTTTCTAAACATACCCATTTATATATTAAGAAAGGAAATAGCTAAAAAAAATAAAACTCTTATCTTACTCATTCACTTATAACTATCAATCCATACTGCAAATAATAATGTAAATAAAGGAAAGCAATAAAGAAAGAACTTAAATACTTTCTTACTTGAAGACGGCAAGGATGATGCTGATGTGTGTGTGCTGCGGGAAAATGGACCTGCTCTGATACCAACTGTAACAGCCACTCTCCTTACTACTACTATGAAGGCGACCGTTACTATACTACTTATACTACTAAACTGGATTTCCCTTAACTTAAAGAAATAAACTTGTCATGATATCTGTTGTTGTTGTTTGTTTTTTTTTTTTTTTTTTTTTAGCATGCTATATTACTACTAATTATTTCAGTACTGCCAACAACCAAGTCTATCAATCATACTAAAATGTATTAGCATGTTTCCATAATAGCATTTAAAACTTGTATGCATGTATATACTTGTGCATATTTCGGTCATGGCTGTACCTACAAAAAAAAACTGCATGCATAACAATTTATTACCAGCTCAACCTTTAAATGTTAATACTCTACAGTGTGCATAAGGAGAACTTCTGAGCATTTTAAAACCAAGCATTTTATCAAGCATCATCTATGCATTTAACCTTCCGAATGGTTCCCGAACCTACCAGCAGAAGACATCTGCCGACCAGTGATACCAGCAAATTATACCAAGCAAAGTAATTCCAGCAGAAAGAATACATGCATTTCTTTCAACTCATATATTGCATTTCCAGTTTAACACATGAATACTCAGCAATGTAGTAAAAGGGAAACTAAACTATGTAATTCCCACGGCCTCACGAAAACTGACAGCAATATAGATACCAAGCAGGAAAATTTTGAGCATTTCACAACAGGTTAAATCCTCCAGCAGTATCAAAAAGGCAATGCAATCAAGCGAAAAAGAAAAGAACTCTATGGTTTTAACTCCCACGGCAACACTAGGAAATTTCCAGATTTAAGCAATGCACCAAAACCGAATTTCATATAACTCAAACAATTCATATTGTACTCAGCAGAACCAACGTAATTAATCAACTTCAAAACAGTAAAACAGGGAGAGCATAAAGAATCTAATTTTTATTAATTCTCCTAGTTATTTAAGAAGAAACCTAAATAATTTAACTTGCAGAAATTTAAAAACAAGGTCCCCAAATCTTCCATCACCGCCATCCACACACACATCACCAGTGTCTCCTTGTCGCCTTCTTCTATGCCATTTTAGCCTTTCCTTTATTTTTATCCATATCTGTAGTAGGAGGAAAAGTAGCATCTATAAGCTAAAAGCTTAGTGAGTGCTTTCTACTCACAAAATCCGATAAGAAATGCATATACGTAAAAGAAAACAGGAGGTACATGCTCAACATGAAATAGAAGTGAAACTACATCATGCATCTCTAAAGGAAACAACAATTTATCTTGTTAGAATCTTTCAATTTAGATAAAAGAACTTGTTCTATTTGTTTCCAAAATTTAATACTTTTATACTTTAAAATAATACTCAACTTTACTTGGGCCCGGCATTGTACCACTTTGCGCGCCTTTCTTAATGAGAATTGAGGTAGCTAATCCCAAAACCATTAAGACACTTCTAGACTTTATGTCTAGGGGCAACTTGGAGCCCATCCCTTGGACTTTGTGTCCGGTACATGCCCTTTTTAAAGGTAAAATACTTTTCTTAATATCTTTTTTTTAAATACTCCTTCTAATAAAATGCTTTGGCATTTCCTTTAGCACTTAATATGCTACTGATCCCGATTCTTAAAAAGATTAGGGATCCTGTTAAGACTTTGGTCTCTTTTTCTATAATTTTCTAATAGCAGTAAAGAAAACTACTTACATGCTCAGCATTTAATCAAACTATCTTATATTCATTACTTGTTAAAACCAAGCTAAAACTAATTAAACTCATAAAGGGAATACAAGCATTCTGAGCACGGCATCACTATTCAACAGCCTCTTTAAATTCTGTTTAAAGCTTTAAGGTTGTTATCAACTAAAAAAAAATATGTTTCTGCTACCATACATTTATGCATGAACATTAGGCATATAAGAAACCGAAACCTAGCTCATTACAAGATAATTCCTTTACTACTCTTTTAGCTTCAACTAATCTGCTGCTGTTCTAAACCTAAGGAAGGAGTTAAGTCATTAAAAGAAACAACAGGACTCTCAAATAAGGTTGATCTACAACCCATTGCATGGCACAAACCCAAATCTGACTTACTCAACCATAAAATGACCCCATAACCCACCTAGCATATTCGGATTTAACAGTTATGGCAGCAACCATAATAAGCCAACCCGAAACCACAGAAACTATAGTTGGTTCTTCATAGATTAGAGATCAAAAATCTTGTATTAAGCCTTTGTTAAGTCTAATCGAAGAATTCTTTACAGATCAAACTTCACAAAAGGATTTTGTCTAACTTCTTAGAGTACACGGCAGCAAAACAGCAACTCTAGCATGCTTCACAGGAAACTCAAACAACCAGAAAACATACACAAATCGGAACTACTCCTACTGCAGGTGAGAAGCAACTCACCTTGTGTTCTTGAACTTACAACCGAAGGGGAAGTGCTCTACGGTTTGGATGAAGTGAAGATCTCGGCGATCCCTTCCTATCCGCGTGTTCTCCTTGACGAGGAGACCACGAATCCGCGAACAACTCCCGGAAAGAAGTCCTCGCCGGCCGCCGGAGACGAGCCCTAGCGCCGTCGCCCCTTTTTCGCCCGAGAAAGAAAATCGCCCGAAAGAGTCGGCGCCGTCGCGAGAGAGAAGAGGAGTTTAGGTTTTTGTCCGAAAATCACTAAAGTCCTCTCTTTATAACCTAGGTAATTTGTTCTCTGTTAACCCTTAAATATTGTCCGTTCTCTCCTTAATTAACAATAGCCGCTGGCACAATTGGTTGGCTGCGTTCTGCTTAATACGCGGCTCGCGGGTTCGAGTCTCAGCTGCAACTATTTTTCTTCCTATTTATTCTCTATTCATTTACTACTGCTTAGATATTATTCGCTCCATATAAGGTTAACAAAAATCGTGTAGCTCAGTTGGTTGGTTGGGCCGATTACAACTTGGGCCCGAGAAGCTGGGTTCGAATCCTAGCTCTTGCATTTTTTTTTTTTAAACTTTCTCCACTCGGTAATAATACCAAACGGACTCCAAAAATTACATAAAAATACTCTAAAAATTTCTAAAAATCTCTAGAATATTTTAAAAGCATTTTCAAATATTTTTAAAGATATTCAGAATTCAAAATAGGGAAAATTGGGTCGTTACATCAATTCCCGCTTCGGCCGTTTTCGTTTTCTATTTGTTTTTGCTACTTCCGCTACTCTAAAAATTCTGTAAAAATATCCTAAAATTCCAGAAAAATCATAGAATATTTATAAAATAGTTTTGAGAATTTTCGGGCGTTACAACTATAAGCTTAATTAAAATCTGCACTATAGGCTTAATTAAAATCTGCACTATAAGCTTACATAAAAATCTAAATTATAAGCTTAATTAAAATCTGCACTATAGGCTTAATTAAAATTCTGCACTATAAGCTTAATTAAAATCTGCACTATAAGCCTACATAAAAATCTATACTATAAGCTTAATTAAAATCTGTACTATAGGCTTAATTAAAAATCTGCACTATAAGCGCTTAATTAAAATCTGCAATATAAGCTCTGCATAAAAATCTTCATTATAAGCTTAATTAAAATCTGCACTATAGCCTTAATTAAAAATCTGCACTATAAGCGCTTCTTCTGCTTCGAATTCAAGAAGAACAAAGGTCCGAAACTACTCCTACTGCAGGTGAGAAGCACTTACCTTGATTCTTGGACTCACAACCAAACAAAAAGGGCTTCTAGGACCTTGGCCGACCGCCGGAGATGATGCCCTAACTCCCTTTCGTTTTCTGCCCGGGCTCCGCCATCGTACGCAGAAGAGAAGGAGAGAATGGTTTAAGTCACGGGAAAACAGAGCATCAACTTATCCCTTTTTATAACTTAATATTTCTGTTAACTCCTTAAATAAATTCGCTATCTTTTCTAAACAGACAAATCCAACATCAACTTATCTCTTTTATAATCCAATATTCTGTTAATTATCTTAAATAAATTCGCTACATTTTCTAAACAGACAAATCCAACATCAACTTATACCTTTTATAATATTCTGTTAACTATCTTAAATAAATTCGCTACCTTTTCTAGGCTGTGAGGCCGATCGCTACATTATGCTGTGCTAAATTACTATTGCGAAAATCTGGATTGATTAAAATTTTGCTAAACTGATTACTGTAAAATCTGAACTTAATATTCTAAGTGTACCTAGGAGTTGTACACATGCTAGGGAAGATAATCTATGCCTCTCGGATGACCTGCTAGCTGTAATCAGGCATTTCAATCGATCCATGGATCGATTGGCCTGTCGGATCGATCCAGTGATCGATCCAGCTCGATACTGGCACGGAGGAAAGCTCTGGATCGGTCGGCTGACCGATCCGTAACAGACGCTAACTCTCTGTTCGCGACTGGATCGGTCAGCTGACCGATCCAGCGGCACAACCCAACTCTGATCGATCTGTAGATCGATCTGGGTTTCTGATTTCGAATTAGAACCCCTGATTTCAGCACTAGTTCATGCCAAAATCTCATATAAGAGTTCTAAAATCAATTGAAATAAGTTCTAACATCTATTAACTAGCATTCCAACATAATTACTAACAACTTAAACAAATCTTCCATGGTTTAAACATTCTAAGGTCTAAAAGTGCATAAAGGTACTTGAGAAAAGAAACTAAGTTCTTAATTTGCTAATCCCTATGGATCTTCATTCCAGGTTCCTGCCACACACACCATCTTTGCATTGAACTCCAGCTTCCTCTGCTAGTCCATCTTCACTTTACCTTTATCTACAGTATAAGGGAAAATAGTATCTGTAAGCTTAAAGTTTAGCAAGAAACTATCTACCTCACTAAAACATGCAACGATGCAAACATGTTTTTAAAGAATGCTATTTAAAAACATGCACTGAATTTGTTAAGCATGGCATACTGAAGTTACATGGCATAAACACTGAAACATGGCATACAATACATAGAAAGCTAACTGATCATGGCAATTACAAACTAATCATAACTATCATGTTGTATCACAGAAAACTAAGCAGATAGAAAAACTGAACTGAGCTAATACCAATTAATGATAGAGCTGTACTGAATTCACCTAGCTATTATGGTGAGAGTCTGAAAACTATATATATATATATATATATAATAGGTGAAAGTACTAAACATGCTGCTGTTTGGGACCGGCAACTGTACGTACTACACGCGCATCCCTAACTAGACCCGGGTTTGCAAGTCCCGAATTTAGTAGGGTTTACTAGGTTATCTGAACCTAGGGACGACTGTGGGAGTCTAACCCAATGGATATCTAATCCAGTACAGTGCCACTGAAAAGTAAAATACTGAACATAAGCTAATAAATTCTTGTCTTGCTTTTACTAGGTTGTCTAAACCTAGAACTAGGTTTTCTAAACCTAGAGGTGACTGTGGGAGCCCACCCATTGGACATCTAGACCTGTAAAAGCTGGAGCAAGACTAAATAAACTATAAAATGCTTCTACTGCATTTATCTAAGCTACTATAATGCCTAAGATGCATTTTTTTGTGCCAAACCATTAAATCGAACACTTGGCATGCGCTAATTCGCATCATTTGTGTCGGTAGTCTACATATTACTAAACTAATACATGTAATTCACACGAAAGCTACTTATACTGCAGGTGAGGGGTTTCTTACCTCCTGTTCGTAATTTCTTACGATTCTAATCGCTAGGTTTTCCCCAAGAGAGATCCCTTCGACGATCTTCTCGCGTCTATGCGTTCCTCTCGGGGAGGGGAGCGTCCTCGTGTCGAAATCGTCGCCGGAAGGTCCTCCTATGGCCCTAGGGGCGGAACCCTAGGTGGCTTGTGGTTGGCGCCAAGACAAGGAGAAGAGAAGGGGGCGGCGGTGAGGGCTTGAGGAAAAGTCACGATCAAAGTAACTCTTCACTTAATTCCTCCCTATTTATATTAAGTGCTAATTTCCGCCCACACTTAACATAAATATTATTGAATCCCTTTCCTTTCAGCACGGCCCTGCTGGGTTCAACTGGTTACTAGAATTATACATAAACCATAGGTCTCGGGTTCAATTCCCGCTTAGGCCGTTTTCGTTTTCTATTTGTTTTTTTTTGTCACTTCCGCTACTCTAAAAATTCTGTAAAAATATCCTAAAATTCCAGAAAAATCATAGAATATTTCTAAAATAGTTTTGAAAATTTTCAGGCATTACAGAGGGCCCTCAATCGATCAGTCGATCGATTGGGGAGTGATTTCCCGCATACAGTAAGCTGAAGAATCGATCAGTTGATCGATCAGCCATGGATCGATCAGCCGATCGATCGGGAAGTAACTCCCCCCGTACAGAACGCTATTGAATTGATCAGCTGATCGATTGAGGAGCTCTCAATCGATCAGCCGATCGATTGAGCACGACTTCCGAATACAAAGAGCTTCGGAGTCGATCAGCTGATCGATTGACATTATTCAATCGATCAGCCGATCGATCGGGAGAACTCCCCGTGTATAGAACGTTACTGAATCGATACATGGATCGATTGGTCAGGCTGGATCGATCAACCGATCGATTCAGATTGTTCTTCCGTGCAAAGTAGCACGTTGAGTCGATCAGTGGATCGATTAACAATTTTCAATCGATTGAGCCTCGACCTCAATCGATTGGGAAAGCCTGATTTAGGCTAGAGAGCTCTATTTTCAGTCCCTGGACCATAGGGTGAATTTAGATTCCATTCCTTCGTATATCTACAACAATGAAAGGGTAATTTAAACATAAGTTACAGATTTTAATAGTCATTAGCAGAGTAAGTTTTAATTAGTCCAATTTTTCGCACAGAATAGTTTAGCATAATGTAACCCCCGGCCTTACAGCTTAGTCAGTAGAAGGCGGGTCGTCACAGATATAAGAGGATTCAAAGATTTTACAAATGTTTTTTAATAATTTTTATAATTATTTTTTGGTAATTTTTGGGTTTTATTTTATTCTAGGTAGTTTTGATATTTTAAGTATTTTGAAAATATCTATCTTTTTATAATTATATTTTTTGAGTCTGTTTAGGAATTTAAGATTATGAGTCTGTTAATAATATTTTCATTTTTTTATATCTTTTTTCTGTTTTTAGAAGATAGAAATTTGAATTTGTACATTAGAAATTCTTTCCTTTTTTATGGGTATTAGAATTTATAGTCTATACAAACATCTAATTAGCTATTTGAGGAATTAATGCTCTATTCATATAAAAGTTTCCCTTTAGTGATTTCTTTTTTGGTCGTCTCCTTAATTTTTTCTTCTCGTTCGGACAATTGATAATTACTAACCTACCCCGCATTAGTTAGTTCAACCTTGGATAGATTTGGAGTTAATTAAGGATAAACACAGATTTGATCAGTTTAAAATGATCAGTTTCCTTTTTTTTTCTCCCTTTCCTCCCCACATACACTACAGCCGCTGCTATGTTATTGTAACGACCCTCCTTCTACTGGCTAAGCTGTAAGGTCGATCGTCACATTATGCTATGCTAACTACTCCCTGACCATCACTAAAACTAGATGCGGAAGCTGTACTAATTAAAATTTCGCTAAACTAATGACATTTCTTGATTCTATACATGCTAAGGGGTGTAATCTAACTTCTCATAACATATCTTACCTCCCCTATGGTCAAAGAACTGAAATAAACCCTTCCCAGCTGTTATCAGACCTCCCAATCGATCCACAGATCGATTGGAATGGTTGAATCAATCCGGTGATCGATTCAGCAGGCTATTGTATCCGGGACATGGGTTGGATCGATCCAGTGATCGATCCAGCACGCTATTGTACTCGGGACGATATTCTGGATCGATCGGCTGATCGATCCAGACTAGCCAATCGATCCAGTGATCGACCCCAGAGCCTTCTGTTCGCGACAGAATTTGCTGGATCGATCGGCTGATCGATCCAGAGGCCTACTGTTCGCGAGATAAGATGCCCAGTCTATCCTTCGTCGATTGGAAACTCTCGAATCGATCAGCTAATCGATTCGAGTTTCTGATTTCGGGCCAAAGGTCTTATTTCAGCACTTGTTCGTGCCAAAATTACTTATAACAATTCTAAACTAAATGCAAAACATTCTAACATCACAAAATAGTGTTCTAAACATGATAGGATGCATGATTAACTCATTCATAACATTTAACATACTAAGGTGCCAAAATAACAAAATGCTAAAAGGTTCTAATGCTTAAAACAAGCTTGCTGAAATTCCCTAAGATCTTTATTCCAAGTTCCATCCACACACATCTTCATCGCATTGCCCTCCAGCCTCCGCTAGTCTATCTTTCCTTTACCTTTATCTGCAGTATAAGGAAAAAGTATCTGTAAGCTTTCGCTTAGTAAGAAACCATCTACCTCACAAAAACATGCATTCGATGCAATATGCTTTTAAAACATGCTATTTGAAATATGTACTGATTAGACTAAAACATGGCATGCTATCATACATAGAAATCAAAGCTAGTCATGGCATACTATCATCTAAAGCATGTGTAATAAAAGCTGAACATAAAGCTATAATTCGTAATCATAAGAGTGATCTGAACTAAAGCATGAACTGAGCTAATTCTAGCAAATGCTAAAGCTATACTGATTTCACCTAACTATTTTGTGAGAGTTTAAAAAAAAACTACATATATAATAGGTGAAAATACTAATCATGCTGCTGTTTGGGCCCGACAACTGTACGTGCTATGCGCGCATCCCTAACTAGACCCGGGTTTACAAGTCCCGAATTTAGTAGGGTTTACTAGGTTATCTAAACCTAGGGACGACTATGGGAGCCCAACCCAATGGATATCTAATCCTGTACAGTGCCACTGAAAAAGTAAAATACTAAATATAACTAACGGTTGCTTGTCTTGCTCTTGCTAGGTTATCTGAACCTACAGGCGACTATGGGAGCCCACCCATTGGACATCTAGTCCTGTAAAAGCTGTAGCAAGACTCAATTATGCTGTGAAAGGCTTCTATTGCATTTTAGCTAAACTATTGAAATGCCTATATTGCATTTGACTGGCTAAACATTTAATCAGACACTTGGTATGCGCTAATTCACATCCTTTGTGTCGAAAGTCTACATCCTACTAAACTAAAACATAAAAATCCACACGGAAGCTACTTATACTACAGGTGAGGGGTTTCTTACCTTCTGTTCGGATTTTCTTACAAATCTAATCGCTAGGCTTTCCGGAGGAGAGATCTCTTCGACGATCTTCTCGCGTCTATGCGTTCCTCTCGCGGAGAGGAGTGTCCTCGTATCCTTTGTATTGTCGGGAGGTGCTCCTAGAGCCCTTGGTTTGGTGCGCCAAGAGAAGGAGGAGAAGAGGAAGGGGTCGGCGGAAATTTGGGTGAGGAAGGAGAAGTTGCCGATTAAAAATTCTCTCTCCCCCACTTATTAATTCCTATTTATATTTAGGAATTAATTCGCCCAACTAAAACATAAATATAATTGTCTCTCTTTCCTTTCAGCACGGCTCTGCTGGGTTCAATTGGTTACCATGGTTCACCATAAGTCATAGGACCAAATAGGTCTCGGGTTCAATTCCCGCGTAGGCTATTTTACGGTCCTATTTATTTTTGCTACTTCAGCTATTCTAAAAATTCCATAAAAATATTCTAAAATTCTAGAAAAATCATAGAATATTTTTAAAATAGTTTTGAGAATTTTCGGGCGTTACAATCTCCCATACCTTATAAAAAGTTTATCCTCGAACTTAGAATAACTCTGGGTACTTCTGTCTCATACTGCTGTGTGACTGTGCCAAATAACTTTGACTAATGGTATTTCCTTGTTCCGCAATTTCTTAACTGCTCGGTCTATTATCTGAATAGGCCGACTATCATAGCTGAGGTCTTCGCGGATCTATACCGACTTGGGCTCAATCACTTGGGTGGCATCTGGGGTATGCTTCTTTAGCATAGAGACATGAAATTCGTTGTGGACAGCTGACATTTTCTGGGGTAGCTCTAGCTCATATGCTACCTTGCCCACTCTTCTGCTGATAAGGTATGGTCCCACATATCTGGGACTTAGCTTTCCCTTCTTCCCAAAACGCATTACTCCCTTCATGGGAGCTACTCTGAGAAACACTGAATCCCCAACTGAAAACTCTAAAGGCCTGCGCCGTATATCAGCATAGTTTTTCTGGTGGCTCTGAGCTGTCTCTATCCTCTAGCAGATCTGCTGTATAGCTGTTGTGGTATCTGCCACTAGATCTGTCTGAAGTTCTAGTTCTTTCTGTCCACCACTCTCATACCAGGAGATTGGAGATCTACACCTCCGCCCATAGCGAGCCTCGTAAGGTGCGATGCCGATGGTGGCCTGATAGCTATTGTAGTATGCAAATTCTGCTAGGCTCAGATATTTGCACCAACTTCCCTTGAAGTCTAGGGCACATGCTCGGAGCATATCTTCTAGTACCTGATTTACTCGCTCCGTTTGTCCATCTGTCTGAGGGTTGAAGGCTGTGTTAAACTTTAACTTCATGCCCAATGCTGTCTGTACACGCTCCCAGAAGTGAGAGGTGAACCTACTGTCTCTATCTGATATAATGGTCCGTGGGACTCCATGTAATCTAACGATCTCCTTGAGATACAACTGAGCTAGCTGTTCCATGGAGTAGGATATCCTGATGGCTAAGAAGTGGGCTGATTTAGTTAACCTTTCAACTATTAACCAGATGGTATCAAAACCATTCGTGGTTCTGGGTAGTCCCACTATGAAATCCATAGAAATATCTTCCCACTTCCATTCTGGAATCTGAATGGGCTGCAAAACTCCTCCTGGTCTCTGATGTTCTGCCTTGACCCTTTGACAGGTTAGGCAGATGCTGACATATCGAGCGATGTCCCTCTTCATCCCGGGCCACCAAAAATGCTTCTTCAAGTCCTGGTACATTTTGGTGGAGCCTAGATGCATCGCATAGGGAGTCCTGTGAGCCTCATCTAATATCTTCCTCCTGAGTTCTTCCTGATCTGGAACACATAATCTGTCGCCAAAATACAACACCCCGCTAGCTGACACTCTGAACTCTCCACTTTCTGTTTCTGCTAATCCTTGCTTGATTTTCTCAATTTCAGGATCCTGTTCCTGAGCTGTCTGGATGTCACCAAGCAAGGTCGACTCTAAGGTCATAGTAGAGAGCTGTCCAACTATGAGTTCGAGACCGAAATCAATGATCTCCTTCTGTAGGGGTGGTGCCAGGGCCGCTAGAGATAATAAGGTAGCACTGGACTTCCTGCTAAGTGCATCTGCTACCCTATTTGCTTTTCCTGGGTGGTAGAGGATGTCTATATCGTAGTCCTTGACCAGCTCTAACCATCTGCGCTGTCACATATTCAGATCCTTCTGAGTGAAGAGGTACTTCAGACTCTGATGATCTGTATACACTCTGCACTGAGCTCCATACAAGTAATGTCTCCAAATCTTGAGAGCGAACACAACTGCTGCGAGCTCAAGGTCATGAGTGGGGTAATTCCTCTCATAATCCTTGAGTTGTCTGGAGGCGTATGCGATTACCTTGCCATCTTGCATCAGCACTGCTCCTAGTCCCAACTTCGAGGCATCACTATATATATCAAAGTTGTCTGTATTTTCTGGTAGAGTCAGAATAGGTGCACTGGTCAATCTCCTCTTCAGCTCGCTGAAACTGTTCTCACAGTCCTCTATCCACTGAAACTTTCTGTTCTTTCTGGTAAGAGCTGTCAGTGGGGAGGCTATCCTGAAGAAGTCCTCTACGAATTTCCTGTAATAACCTGCTAATCTCAGAAAGCTTCTGATCTCACTAGCGTTCTTGGGTCTTTTCCAGTTACTCACAGCTTCTATCTTACTGGGTCTACCATGATACCATCCTTTGAGATGATGTGACCCAGGAAGGACACCTGATCTAGCCAAAATTCACATTTTGTGAATTTGGCGTACAATTGGTTCTGCTGGAGAGTCTGCAACACTATCTTCAGGTGATCTGCGTGTTCTTCCTGAGTTCTTGAATAGATAAGAATGTCATCGATGAACACGATGACGAACTTATCTAAGTACTCTCTGAATACCCTGTTCATGAGGTCCATGAAAGTAGCTGGAACATTTGTTACGCCAAAGGGCATGACTACGAACTCGTAGTGTCCGTATCTGGTCCTGAATGCTGTCTTGGGTATATCCCCCTCTTTAACCTTCACCTGATGATAACCTGATCTGAGGTCTATCTTAGAGAACACCGCTGCTCCCTTTAGCTGATCAAACAGGTCATCTATTCTGGGAAGAGGATACCTGTTCTTGATCGTGACTTGGTTCAGTGCCCGGTAATCTATACACAGGCGCATGCTCCCGTAGTTGTTCATGAAGTTCCCTCAGTTTTGCTGGAGCCATGCGGTAGGGTGCTTTGGAAATAGGATTTGTACCGGGAATGAGTTCTATCTCAAATTCAATCTCCCTGTCTGGCGCTAGACCTGGTAACTCCTCAGGGAAGACTGCTGGGTAGTCACATACGACTCGGACCTCTGTTAGCTGTTGGTCCTTGTCCTGACTGGTACTGACTACATGTGCTAAAAATCCCGTACATCCTGAATCCATTAATCTCTGTGCCTTCATAGCTGAGAGGAACTTCTTGGCCTTCCTCTTGGTTTCTCCGATGAACTCGAACTGTGCTTCTGCTTCAGGTTGGAATACGACTTTCTGCTTACGGCACTCAATGGAGGCACCGTATCTGATCAAGAAGTCCATTCCAAAAATGACATCGTAGTCAGTCATATTTAGCACTATCAGATCACAGAAGAGTTCTCTGTCTGCTATAATGACTGGCACTGCTCTGAGCCAGTGCGTGGATACCATAATTTCTCCTGAAGGTAGCATCGTCAGAAACTGACTACTGCTAACTTCTCAGCAAATGCCCTGGATATGTATGAATGGGTTGCCCCAGTATCGAATAAGACAGTTGTACTTTGCTGTAAAATACTAATCTGACCTGTAACAACTGTCGAGGCATTTGCTACGTCCTCTCTGGTCAGTGAGTAGATCCTCGCATTGGTCGTAGCTGGAGGGGCTTCTAATCTGCCCTGGCTGATGTGTGGCCCCTCTAAAGCGGCCTGCATCTGATGCAACTGTGCTGGCTTGGCCTCGTACTTGATCGGCTGTGGTGGAGGAAAGCTGGCCTTGTTCGGACACTGCTTGGCCATATGCCCTTCCTGTCCGCATTCAAAGCATCCTCGTGTGCCCTTACGACAAACTCCAGGATGGAATTTCCCACAAGTAGCACACTTTGGATAACTGGGCTGCTTGCTGGCTGGTCCTCCTTTTGGGTAACTCCCTGGCTTGCGCTTGTTGCTGGAGTTCCCTTTCCAGTTAGAGCCGTGGGAGCTATGGCCTTGCTGTTTTTGAGTACCTGAGCCTCCTTGACCTTTGGATTCTGAGAAAACTTGCTTCTGCTGCTTGATATTGTTCTAGTAGTGCTCAGTGGTCAGGGCGCTGCTGACTAGTTCTTCAATGGTTTACGGCCTGTGAATGCCGCCAGCCACGTTCATTGTTATTTCCGGCCTCAGCATCTTAAGCATCAACCGGACTCGTTCTTTTTCTGTGCTGACTAATTCGGGACACAGACGAGCTAGCCTGTTGAATTTATTCACGGCCTACTCAACTGAAAGGTTGCCCTGGCGAAACTCAGTGAACTCATCATAGTGGCGGTTTGTGACCCGCATGTGAAAGAATTCTTCAAAGAACTCCTTCTCGAAGTCGGCCCATGTCATCTGGTTCACTGGGCGCTTCGTTCTAATTCTCTCCCACCACATACGTGCATCTCCTGTTAAGCAGAAGGAGGCGCACTTCACCTTCTCATGTTTTGGCCAGTCCAGAAGTTCCATCGTAATCTCCAATGTTTTGAACCAGGCTTGAGCATCCCATGGTTCGCTGGTGCTTGAGAAATTCTCGGGCTTGACTCTCTGCCACTGGATCAGATAAGCTTCTCTCTGTGTTCCTGCTGTTGGAGCTACTGGTGCTGTAGGCTGGACTGGTGGAACCTCTAAAACCACTGGAGTTGCTAGGTTTGGCTCTGGAGTGACTGTGGGGGTATTATGCTGACTAGCCTTTAAGGTGGCTATCTCCTGTTGCTATTCAGCTAGCTGCTGCTGTAACTGAGCCACTAATGCTGTAAGGTTTGGGGGAGGCACTGAACTGCTTGCATCGTGCTGGGGCTCAGTAGCTGGTGCCCATCTAGCTGGGCGTCCTCGTGCCATTTCTAGAGACATAGAGGACATACATAACTAATACAATCATAATTGCATAACTACTCTTATCATGTTAGATACTATCATAAACAAACATGCTTTAGTTATCATAAGCAAACATGCTTTAGTTATCTCTAAACATGAAAACAAGAACATAGAGAGAGTGAGAGATGTTCTTACTTGGAAGCTGCAGGTTCAATGCTGATGTGTGTGTAGGAAGTATGGGAACTTGGCTCTGATACTACTCTGTAACGACCCGCCTTCTACTGGCTAAGCTGTAAGGTCGATCGTCACATTATGCTATGCTAACTAATCCCTGACCATCACTAAAACTAGATGCGGAAGCTGTACTAATTAAAATTTCCCTAAACTAATGACATTTCTTGATTCTATACATGCTAAGGGGTGTAATCTAACTTCTCATAACATATCTTACCTCCCCTATGGTCAAAGAACTGAAATAAACCTTTCCCAGCTGTTATCAGACCTCCCAATCGATCCACAGATCGATTGGAATGGTTGAATCAATCCGGTGATCGATTCAGCAGGCTATTGTATCCGGGACGTGGGTTGGATCGATCCAGTGATCGATCCAGCACGCTATTGTACTCGGGACGATATTCTGGATCGATCCAGACTAGCCAATCGATCCAGTGATCGACCCCAGAGCCTTCTGTTCGCGACAGAATTTGCTGGATCGATCGGCTGATCGATCCAGAGGCCTACTGTTCGCGAGATAAGATGCCCAGTCTATCCTTCGTCGATTGGAAACTCTCGAATCGATCAGCTGATCGATTCGAGTTTCTGATTTCGGGCCAAAGGTCTTATTTCAGCACTTGTTCGTGCCAAAATTACTTATAACAATTCTAAACTAAATGCAAAACATTCTAACATCACAAAATAGTGTTCTAAACATGATAGGATGCATGATTAACTCATTCATAACATTTAACATACTAAGGTGCCAAAATAACAAAATGCTAAAAGGTTCTAATGCTTAAAACAAGCTTGCTGAAATTCCCTAAGATCTTTATTCCAAGTTCCATCCACACACATCTTCATCGCATTGCCCTCCAGCCTCCGCTAGTCTATCTTTCCTTTACCTTTATCTGCAGTATAAGGAAAAAGTATCTGTAAGCTTTCGCTTAGTAAGAAACCATCTACCTCACAAAAACATGCATTCGATGCAATATGCTTTTAAAACATGCTATTTGAAATATGTACTGATTAGACTAAAACATGGCATGCTATCATACATATAAATCAAAGCTAGTCATGACATACTATCATCTAAAGCATGTGTAATAAAAGCTGAACATAGAGCTATAATCTGTAATCATAAGAGTGATCTGAACTAAAGCATGAACTGAGCTAATTCTAGCAAATGCTAAAGCTATACTGATTTCACCTAACTATTTTGTGAGAGTTTAAAAAAAAAAACTACATATATAATAGGTGAAAATACTAATCATGTTGCTGTTTGGGCCCGACAACTGTACGTGCTATGCGCGCATCCCTAACTAGACCCGGGTTTGCAAGTCCCACATTTAGTAGGGTTTACTAGGTTATATAAACCTAGGGACGACTATGGGAGCCCAACCCAACGGATATCTAATCCTGTACAGTGCCACTGAAAAAGTAAAATACTAAATATAACTAACGGTTGCTTGTCTTGCTCTTGCTAGGTTATCTGAACCTAGAGGCGACTATGGGAGCCCACCCATTGGACATCTATTCCTGTAAAAGCTATAGCAAGACTCAATTATGCTGTGAAAGGCTTCTATTGCATTTTAGCTAAACTATTGAAATGCCTATATTGCATTTGACTGGCTAAACATTTAATCAAACACTTGGTATGCGCTAATTCGCATCCTTTGTGTCGAAAGTCTACATCCTACTAAACTAAAACATAAAAATCCACACGGAAGCTACTTATACTGCAGGTGAGGGGTTTCTTACCTCCTGTTCGGATTTTCTTACAAATCTAATCGCTAGGCTTTCCGGAGGAGAGATCTCTTCGATGATCTTCTCGCGTCTATGCGTTCCTCTCGCGGAGAGGAGCGTCCTCGTATCCTTTGTATTGTCGGGAGTTGCTCCTAGAGCCCTTGGTTTGGTGTGCCGAGAGAAGGAGGAGAAGAGGAAGGGGTCGGCGGAAATTAGGGTGAGGAAGGAGAAGTTGCCGATTAAAAATTCTCTCTCCCCCACTTATTAATTCCTATTTATATTAAGGAATTAATTCGCCCAACTAAAACATAAATATAATTGTCTCCCTTTCCTTTCAGCACGACCCTGCTGGGTTCAATTGGTTACCATGGTTCACCATAAGTCATAGGACCAAATAGGTCTCAAGTTCAATTCCCGCGTAGGCTATTTTACGATCCTATTTATTTTTTCTACTTCAGCTATTCTAAAAATTCCATAAAAATATTCTAAAATTCCAGAAAAATCATAGAATATTTCTAAAATAATTTTGAGAATTTTTTAGCGTTACAGTTATACACCATCGTTGTGCCTTCGCCTATCCCTCTCTTTTATTTTCCCTTCATCTTATTTTCCATTTCCTCCTATTCTCTTCACCAATGGAAATAAACCCAGAGTTTTTTTCTCAAGCACAAAAGCTCTCTTTTCTTCTCCTTTATCTTCTCACCCAAGCAAGAAATGTAACATCACCTGTTGCCCTCTTCCAACAGCAAGCGTAGCATATCTTCATCCGCTTCTCATATTTTCACTATGTGTATGTAACGACCACCCTTCTTACTACTACTACTCTCTAAGGATGACCGTTACTTAACTACTAACTCTACTTAACCGGTATGATTAAAAAATCACATGGAAACCCTACCGAAAAATTTCGACAGAGCCTCCCCTGTACCGGTGACCATATTCAACAATACATGCAATATATACTCAGTCACAAGCGGTTGGAACAAATATCAATCAACCATGCAGTTAAATAAGTATCAAACACACAAATATCTACTTACTAAACTGAACTCATCCTACATGCAATCTAAATAGAATAATCTCAAATGACATGAACTTAAAATATAACTCAAATGTTTACAATAACTAAAATGCGGAAACTAAAATTAAAACTTCTTTCCTAGTCCCAAGGCTTCCATAGTCCTGATATCACACATCCTTCGAACACCTCCTTGTCGCCTTCCTTTCTACATCTTTTCCTTTCCTATATCTGCAGTAAGAGGAAGTGCAATCTATAAGCAAAATTTGCTTAGTAAGCGCTATCTAACTCACAAAAACACGAAAATGCATGTATACAGAAAGAACTAGAAACTATATGGTCTAAACGAAAGTAAAGCATAAACATAATTGCTCATGTCAAACTAATAACAAAGAAAAGCTAAGGAATCTACTCATGTAATTCTAATAGCTAATCATGCTACTCATTTAATAGGTAAACATGAAAACTACTCATCCACTAGATAAACATGATAGAATAAAGAACTAAATTTACTGATTTTTAGAACTATATGAACCTTATTTCATTTGTTCTAAACTTAATCTTTAATACTTTATGTTTATGTAAAACTCGTTTTACTTATTCAAAAACTTATACTTATAATATTTTAAAATAATAATCAACTTCTTCTTGGGCTCGGCAACTGTACTTGCTTTTACTTTTGTAACGACCCGACCCATTTGGCGGTCCATTTGGCGACCCTCGGGTCGTCGACTGTCGACCGTCGGCCGTGCCGTTACTACTAGATTATCTAAACCTAGGGACGACTATGGGAGCCCAGTCCAAGGACAACTGAGAGTCCAGTACAGTGCCACTGATAAAAGTAAAATACTTGTTATCTTTTAATACTTCTAATATATAATGCCTCGGCATTTTCTTTAGCACCTTGTGTGCCAAAATCCCTAAAGTCTTGACTTTGGGATCTACTTAAGGCCTTGGCCTTTTCTTTCTTTTCTTTATCTATCTTATACTTGTTAACACTTCTAAAAGAATTTAATAGAGCTCTTATTCTTCCACTAGAATACATGGTTGTTCATGCTTGTTAAAATACTAATCTTAAAGCCAATCATGCTCATGGAGTTAACAAGTAAAAACTAAGCTACAAATTACACCATGCATATTGAGCTTAACTAAAATCTGCATATTAAGCTTATCTAAAATCTGCATACTAAGCTTATCTAAGATCCGCATACTATGATTAACAAAATCTGCATCTTAATACTTTATAAAATCTACATTGATCAACATATAAATCTCTTTTCTCATCTTCTAAACTAAACTTCTATTCTGAACTTATTACTTGCATAACTAAATCACCCACATACTTCTCACCTTTAGACTAAACTAACCTCAATAATCGGTACAGGAATTATCTTCCTAAATATAGAACTCAAACTTACATCAAACCAAATTCATCCAAACCTTTCTAAAATCCCGGAATTATAACCATTCTTGCCCATCTAAACAATTCTTTACAGCAGCCAAAGCATGAGGAAAAACACACAAGGATAACTCATTTAGAACACTACAATTCTGTCCAGAAATAGCTCAGCCAAAACCTCTAGTAACCCCATTAATCTGTATAGCATGTTCTGAAAGCAAGGAAGAAGACTAAATCCCAACAATACTTCAACTTAGCCTTTCTTAGAGCACAACTACTTAAACAATCATGACTTTCCAACATGAACAATACAACTTGAATCCTCAAATCGCAGTTTAATAAAACTCATCAACCCCATAACATTCCAACTAACAATCCCCTTCTATCGCTTAACCTCACTATCCGAATCTGAACAACTTTACTATGAAGTAGGACCAAAATTAGCAAATTTGCTATGAAGTAGGACAACAACTAAGCAACTTTTGTTGTGGCGTTGGGCAATGAAGTGGGGAATGAACTAAAGGGGTTTAAGGAAGGTACAGAATGGTAGCTAGGACTGAACTTGCTAACCTCTATAGTGTCAACACAAGTCATGAAAAAGACACATTGGCCTGGTCAACGTTGAAGCTACAATTTAATCCAGTCTTGATTCCTCAACTGATAATAAGTTGTTAATGAAGTGCCAAACAATATTTGCAACCCCATTTACTCAAAGAAAGGTAAAGGTTTTGTTGATAAGGAATCAAAGTCAGGAAGTAACTCTAAAGATCATCAAAACTGGAAAAATAATCAATAGGCATGATTCTCTTCTCCTGGAATAAAAATAGGATCTGTACATCCTATCACTGTAATATAAAGGGTAAATTCAAGTCGAGCAAGTTCCACACAACATGCTGGATCTACAAAAATGCTTGATCTACCAAAACTGGCAGCATGCTTCAAGAAGAAAACTTCTTTACAGAATTCTTCGAAAACCAAAGAAAGAATCAACAAACAGGAATTAAAATCCTTAGCAGCAAGCTTCAAAAATCGACACAGCAGCAAACTTCGGAAATCATGAACACAAAGATCCGAAACCTCAATTCACAGCTACAAGGGCAGAAAATCTCGGAGCTACTCTCACCGCAGGTGAGTGAGCAACTTACCATGATTCTTAAATTCAAACCGAAGGAGAAAACCTCTAGGGTTCGCGGAGAAACTTCAAATTTCAACCCTTCCTCGTGGCCACGAGCTCTCTTCAACGAGGAGACCTCGAATCTGCGAAGAATCGACGAAGAGAAGTGCTCGCCGGCCGCCGGAGACGAAGCCCTAGCTTCGTTTTCGCCCGAGAAGGAATCGGCGCCGCGCACGCGTGACGCAGAGGAGAGGAAACAGGATTTAGGGTTCGGGTAAAAGAAATTTGATCCTTTTTAAAACTAGGGCTTCGATCATAACTATAGCTTATATATTTGTCGCTGCATGTCTGATTAACACCAACCGCTGGCGCAGTTGGTCCATTGGGTTTTGCTCGAAGCCACAGGTCTGGGCTTCGATTCTCAGCCGCGCCCCTTTTTCTCCAATTTATTTTAAATGTTCCAACTATAGCTTAAATATATTTCACTCCATACTTCATTAATAAAACTCTTGCAGATTGATTGGTTAGCTGAGTTCGGTTAAAACCTGGTTCGGGTCCGAGGTCCTGGGTTCAAAACTCGGCTTCAACATATACATATATATTTATTATTTTTTTTAAACTTCTTCCTCTTGGTAAAAATACCAAACGAACTCCAAAAATAGCATAAAAATACTCTAAAAATTCCTAAAAATCTATAGAATTTTTCTATAGTATTTTTAAATATTTTTGAATTATTTTTGAGGCTCAAAATGAGGAAATTTGGGTCGTTACAGTGTATTTTTTTGATAGACTTTTCCATTGTTTACTTCAACAATTATTAATTACGAAGTAATATATGATAATTATTTGGGTAATAAAATTGATGAAGTAAATATCATTTTATACTATGTAGGTTAAAAAATACAAGCCTCACTTCTAATTTTAAGTAACATTTTACTTTGTAATATTTTTTTCATAAAGTAGTAAGTCACAAAATAAAATTTATAATTTCTAAGTGCTAAAGTAATAAGTTTGAACCAGTTAAAATACTAAGTCTTTGGCGAGGAGAATGACGAGAGGAAATGATTATTTTATAAAAATAAAATTGAAAGAAAGAATGACGTGGATTTGAAAAAGTTGTATTTTAAAAAAAACTTATGCAGACTCACTACGAGGATTGTCTGCAATGTTCTGTAGCAAAATGTTCGTTAACAATTTTGTATATAGTATTATTTATAAAAGTGTATAGTATATAAAATATATTTCATATAATTAAATAACAGATATATATAACAAAATTATATACTCAATAAATATTACATTCTTTCTATATATATGACAATACATAATTTAAAAGTAGATAAAAATAGTAAGCTTTCTAAAAGTGTATGACCACTTTACCACTAATTATAGGATCGGTTATGTAACAACCACCCTTCTTACTACTACTCTCTAAGGGCGACCGTTACCTAACTCCTACTCTACTTACTAGTGTCACTTATGCTATTATTAGCGACACTTAGATTTATCACGGTTCAGAGAAATTCCTACCGAAAAATTTCGGCAGAGTCTCCCCTGTACCGGTGACCAAATCTATAATACAAACATAGTATACGCAGCCACAGACGGCTGGAACATATTTTCCACAACCACGCAGTAATAGAAATCACAATAAGACAAAGAACTACTCTAGCAATAGCCATGACTACAGCACTCCACAAATAATAAAAGAGACTAGCTAGACATGCGGAAATAAACTCAACTACAATCCCAAGTTTAATATAACATTAACAGAGAACTAAAAGAAAGTCTCGACAATTTTGCCAGCTACTTCTGGATCTCTCCACAGTCCAGACATCACACACCTTCATCACCACCACCATCCTGTCGCCTTCCTTTCATATCTTAGCTTTTCCTTTATCTGCGGTAGGAGGAAAAAAAACAAAAGATCTATAAGCGAAAACGCTTAGTAAGTACTAATCTATCTCACAAAAACATCGAAGTGCATAAAAAGAATGCAACAATACTAAAACTGAAATGCTAAAAGCAAAGCTGCATGTACTCATGGTATACAGAAATAAAACTGAATACTAAACATGCTCACTAACTGACAGGAAAGTAATGAAACAACTACTGTAAGCTTAGAATTAAAGAACTAAACTTTTATTGATTCTAAGCATAAAACTTGTTTCATTTTCTTATATCTTTATACCAGAAATTAATCTTTTAATTTCTCTTTTACTTTCTTCTTCTTTTCTTTTCTTATGCTAGAAATTAATCTTTTAATTTCTCTTTCACTTTCTTCTTCTTGTTCTTCTTTTCTTCTTTGGGCCCAGGCTTAGTACCATCTTTGTTTTGCGCGCTCTCTAATAGTGACTGGGGTAGCGAGCCTCCAGCCCTATGAGTATAAAGACCTCGGTCTACCAAGGCCAAGACCTCAGAAATGGTCACCTGGATTTGTTTAACGACAAGCTCTTGGATGTCGGGCACTAGCCTCTTACTTTAATTTACTTGTTATCTCTTTTTAATTAGACCTTGGTCTTTTTCTTTACTCATACTTCTCATAATCCTTTATTAGAGCTTATTAGAATCCTTTAGATATATATCTAACAAGTATAGGATTACAACTAACCAAGCATGCTATATAAAAAAATAACATAAAGGAAAGTAAATCTGAACTCTCTCTAAGCATGTTATAAAACAAAGCAACAGAAAAGCAAATCTGAACTTTCTAAACATGCTGTAAAACAAAGGAAAAGAAAGCACATCTGAACTTAATAATCATGCTCTAGAATAGAGCAAAAGAGAGCTAGTTGTAACTTTTAAAACATGCTGTGATAGAGCAAAAGCAAGCTAACTTGGACTTACTAAACATGCTGTAAAATAGAGCAAATGAAAACTAACTAATCTTACTAATCATGCTACAAAATAGAGCAAAAAGAAAACTAATTTGATCATGCTAATCATGCTACAAAATGGAGCAAAAGAGAACTACTTTAAGCTAATTCTAGACTTTCTACACATGCTGTAAAATAGAGCAAAAGAAAGCTAACTTGGACTTTCTGAACATGCTGTGAAATATAGCAAAAGATAGCTAACTTGGACTTTCTAAACATGCTGTAAAATAGAGCAAATAAAAGCTACCTATGTTCCACTAATAGCATTGAAGGCTATACTCGGGCACATGGAATCAAATAGAAGCTACTGTGTTCAAATAATGGCACTTAAAGGTTGTACACACACAGTAATAACAATTAAAAGCTGCTGTTAAGGAACCACATACTAGAATTTGGCTACTATACTACTGTAAGCTAACATCTAGTACACAGAATCATAGATTGTGAAATACTACATCCTTAGCAAAGACCCGAATCATAAAGAAAAATGGCACTGCAGCCCTAATTGATCAAGCTCGGTACAACAAGCCTTAACACAGCAAGGGAAAACAAAAATCCAAAACTAAGGAACAAAGCTCGCTGAATTGAAACCTAATAGATCAAGCTTACTTATTATCAGAATTAAGAAGCCTAACTACTTGCCAAACCCATGGAAACCTATTCCAACCGAAACCCCTTCTTTCTTCTTTGATTCACAGCAGCAAACACAACCAACCGGCTGTACATTTAATCCGAAAGAAGAGAAAGCAAGGAAACTCATGCAAGCTTCGGAAACAAGAAGAACTACTTATCCAAGACTCACCGCAGAAATCATCCAATAGGGAAACTCACGGCAGATTCAAATCAAGGAGAACTTCAATCCGAAAACAAGAAAACGAAACCCTAATTTCGGAGCAACTCCTACCACAGGTGAGTAGTACTTACCCCTTGTTCTTGCACTTACAACCGAGAAGAAGGAAGGGAAAAGCCTTAGGGTTTTCGGAGGGCTCGGATCTTGCAAAATCTTCGGCTTCCTCTTGTGCCCGCAAGTTCTTCTCCGTCGGGATGACCACACACGGTGAAGGATGGCTGGAATAAGGCTTCGCCGGCGCCAGAGACCCAAAACCTAGCTTCCTCTTGGTTTCCGCCGAGAGAGAAGGCGCCGTCACGAGGGAGAAGGAGAAGAAAAAATTTCGGGAGACAATGTTTTGGTTTTTGGAAAATCAAAACCTAATTCCCTTTCTTATACTCGGGTTATAATTATAACCATGCTTTAAATCTAATTCTCTCCATATTGGATTAACAAAACCGTGTAGCTCAGACGGTTGGGCCGGTTTTGCTTGGGTCAGTCCGACCCGAGGTCGTGGGTTCGAACCTCGTCTTCAACCGTTTTTGTCAAAATTTCTTTCTTTTTTTGTAAACATACTAAACGACCTCCAAAAATTGTATAAAAATACTCTAAAAATTTCTAAACATCTCTAGAATATTTTAAAAGCATTACCAAATATTTTTATGGACATTTGGAACTCGAAATAGGGAAAATTGGGTTGTTACAATCCCCCATACCTTATAAAAAGTTCGTCCTCGAACTTAGAATAGCTCTGGATACTTCTGTCTCATACTGTCCTCGGTCCTCCCGCTCCCAAGTGATTTCCTTGTGCTTCTGGTTCTGCCAGATAACCTTCACTAGTGGCACTTCTTTATTTCTTAGTCTCTTGACCGCTCTGTCCACTATCTGTGTAGGTCTGCTCTCATAACTAAGATCCTCTTGGATCTGCACTGACTGAGGC
Source organism: Zingiber officinale (assembly GCF_018446385.1). NCBI lineage: Eukaryota > Viridiplantae > Streptophyta > Magnoliopsida > Zingiberales > Zingiberaceae > Zingiber > Zingiber officinale. Next base: position 32,023,469 of record NC_055986.1, on the reverse strand, counting down.
TGAATCACTTGGCTCGGGTCATGGAGACACTTCTTTAGCATGGAGACATGAAATACATTGTGTATTGCTGACATGTCTTGTGGTAAATCCAGCTTGTAAGCTACTTTCCCAATCCTTTCTGTGATCAGATAAGGTCCTACATAACGAGGACTTAATTTGTCCTTCTTGTCAAATCTCATCACTCCCTTCATAGGAGCGACCTTGAGAAAGATTGAATCCCCTACTTGAAATTCAAGTGGCCTACGGCGTGTGTCAGCATAACTCTTCTGTCTACTCTGGGCAGTCTCAATTCTCTGTCTGATCTTCTGAATAGCCTGAGTAGTCTCATCTATCAGCTCTGTCTGTATGCCCAGTTCCACTTCCATCTCTCTTCTTTCACCTGCTTCTTGTCAGCAAATGGGTGATCTGCATTTCCTGCCATATAGTGCTTCATAAGGTGCCATCTTGATGGTGGCCTGATAGCTATTGTTGTAAGCGAATTCAGCTAAGCACAAATACTTGCACCAACTTCCTTTGAAATCTAGCGCACAAGCTCTGAGCATGTCTTCTAAAATCTGATTCACTCGCTTTGTCTGTCCATCAGTCTGTGGATGGAAAGCTGTGCTGAACATGAGTTTGGTGCCTAGTGCATTTTGAACGCACTCCCAAAAGTGTGAGGTAAAGCGCCCATCTCTATCAGGAACAATAGATTTAGGAACTCCATGAAGTCTGACTACCTCTTTAACATATAGCTGGACCAATTGCTCTATGGAGTGAGACACCTTGATGGCTAGGAAGTGAGCAGACTTGGTTAATCGGTCTACTATTACCCATATCGCATCATATCCATTGGTGGTTCTTGGAAGACCTGTTATGAAGTTCATGGATGTCTTCCCATTTCCATTCTGGTATTGGAAGAGGCTGAAGAACTCCTTCTGGTCTCTGGTGTTCTGCTTTGACTCTCTGGCATGTCAAGCAGGTACTGACATGTTTAGCTACATCTCTTTTGAGTCCTGACCACCAAAACCTCTGTTTCACATCTTGGTACATCTTGGAAGACCCAGGATGCATGGAATATGGTGTACTGTGAGCTTCCTCTAGGATCTTCTTCCTCAGTTCCTCATCATTGGGCACGCAAATGTGACTCCCCTGATAAAGAATTCCGCTATCTGTCACTCTAAACTCTGAGTTGTCTTCTTTCTGTATCCCCTGCTTGATCTTCTGGATGTCCGGATCTTCGCTTTGCTTTCTCTGTATCTCCACAAGAAATGTAGACTCTAAGGTCAATGCAGAGAGCTGTCCTTCGATAATTTCAAGCCCAAAATCTGACAACTCCTTCTGCAGTGGCAGGGCTAGTGATGATAAAGACATCAGTGATGCACTAGATTTTCTGCTGCATCCGCCACTTTGTTAGCTTTGCTCGGATGGTAGGATTTCACAGTCATAATCTTTGACCAACTCTAACCACCTGCGCTGTCTCATGTTTAAGTCCTTCTGAGTGAAGAAGTACTTAAGACTCTGATGATCTGTGAAAATTCTACACTGGACTCCATACAAATAATGTCGCCAGAGTTTAAGTGCAAAAACTACAGCTGCCAGCTCGAGATCATGAGTAGGGTAGTTCTTCTCATAGTCTTTGAGTTGTCTGGAAGCATAAGCTATGACTTTTCCTTCTTGCATGAGTACAGCTCCTAAGCCCATCTTGGAAGCATCACTGTAGATGTCGAAACTCTTGTCGCTCCGTGGAACAGTCAGAATGGGAGCATTGATCAATCTCTTCTTTAGCTCTTGGAAACTCTGCTCACATTTATCTGACCATTCGAATCTCTTGTTCTTTCTGGTGAGGGCTGTTAGTGGAGAGGCTATCCTGGAAAAGTCCTCCACGAACTTCCTGTAGTACCCAGCTAAACCAAGGAAGCTTCTGATCTCTCTGACGTTCTTGGGTCTGCTCCAGTTGTTGACTGCTCCTATTTTGGCTAGATCTACTTGAATACCTTCTTTAGAAATGATGTGGCATAGAAATGCCACCTGATCTAATCAGAACTCGCACTTTGAGAATTTAGCATAAAGCTACTTTTGCTGAAGGGTCCGTAGTACTATCTTCAAGTGTGTGTCATGCTCCTCTGGGGTCCTTGAATAGACTAGAATGTCGTCAATGAATACAATGACAAATTTGTCAAGATATTCTCTGAACACTCTGTTCATTAAGTCCATGAAGACCGCAGGTACATTAGTCACTCCAAAAGGCATGACCACAAGCTCGTAGTGTCCATATCTGGTCCTGAACGCCGTTCTGGGTATATCTCTTCCTTTCACCTTCAGCTGATGGTACCCAGAGCGCAGGTCTATCTTTGAGAACACTGTTGCTCCTCTTAACTGATCAAATAAGTCATCGATCCTGGGAAGGGGGTACTTGTTCTTGATTGTCACTTGATTCAAAGCTCTGTAGTCTATGCACATCCGCATTGATCCATCTTTCTTCTTGACAAACAACACAGGAGCTCCCCAAGGTGAGTGACTGGGGCGAATGAAGCCTTTGTCAAGTAACTCCTGTAGTTATTCTTATAACTCCTTCAGCTCTGCTGGAGACATGCGATACGTAGCTTTTGAAATTGGACCGGTTCCAGGAACCAAATCAAATCTCAAATCCACTCATTTATTGGGAGGTAGTCCAGGTAGATCTGCTGGGAATACCTCAGGATATTCACAGACCACCCGAACCCCCTCTTTCTTACCTTCTTTCTATTCTTCTACACTTACTTGACTGGGGCTCCGGGCTCCCTACTGTCTTGTCTTCTATCTTGGCTGGCTTGAACTCTATAAACTCCTCATAGTGCTTGTTGGTGATAGAACTCTTCATAGAACTCTAACTGAAAATCTACCCAGCTCATCTGATCGGCTGCTCTCTTGGTCCTTATCTTCTCCCACCACATACGAGCATCTCCAGATAGGCAGAAAGAGGCGCACTTGACCTTCTCGACTTCTGGCCAGTCAAGAAGCTCCATAGTGCTCTCTAGTGTTTTAAACCAAGCCTGGGCATCCCAGGGCTCAGTCGTGCCTGAGAAGCTCTCTGGTTTCAGCTTTAGCCACTGTATAAGGTAAGCTTCTGGTCTCTGGGGTGCTGTGACGGTTCCCTGAGTAGCTGGTGGAGTCTCAGTTACCACTGGGGTCTCTGCAGTGACAACTGGAGGAGGGGGAGGAACTGCTTGCTGGTTTGCCATCAGATTGGCAATCACTTGCTGCTGCTCTGCTACTTGCCTCTGGAGCTGAGCAACCACTTCAGAAAGGTTGGGCTCAGTTGCTCTAGGCACTTCGTTCCCTTGAGCTGGTTCCTCAGTGTGAGTAGCACGGGGACGTCCTCTTCTTGCCATCTATTTATTCAAGGTAAAGGCTTGATATCTTACTTTAACCCTTCTAATCATACTTAAATATGAATAAAGAAAAGGGAAACTAAATCTTTGATCTTACTTAAGTACAAAAAAAATAAGTACTCTATACTGCAGTTAATAATAAGGAAAGCAGAATAAAGAAAGGATTTAAATACTTTCTTACTTGGAGACGGCAAAGATGATGCTGATGAGTGTGTGATGCTGGAGAATGGAAACTGCTCTGATACCAACTGTAACAACCACCCTTCTTACTACTACTCTCTAAGGGCGACCGTTACCTAACTCCTACTCTACTTACTAGTGTCACTTATGCTATTATTAGCGACACTTAGATTTATCACGGTTCAGAGAAATTCCTACCGAAAAATTTCGACAGAGTCTCCCCTGTACTGGTGACCAAATCTATAATACAAACATAGTATACGCAGCCACAGACGGCTGGAACATATTTTCCACAACCACGCAGTAATAGAAATCACAATAAGACAAAGAACTACTCTAGCAATAGCCATGACTACAGCACTCCACAAATAATAAAAGAGACTAGCTAGACATGCGGAAATAAACTCAACTACAATCCCAAGTTTAATATAGCATTAACAGAGAACTAAAAGAAAGTCTCGACAATTTTGCCAGCTACTTCTGGATCTCTCCACAGTCCAGACATCACACACCTTCATCACCACCACCATCCTGTCGCCTTCCTTTCATATCTTAGCCTTTCCTTTATCTGCGGTAGGAGGAAAAAAAACAAAAGATCTATAAGCGAAAACGCTTAGTAAGTACTAATCTATCTCACAAAAATATCGAAGTGCATAAAAAGAATGCAACAATACTAAAACTGAAATGCTAAAAGCAAAGCTGCATGTACTCATGGTATACAGAAATAAAATTGAATACTAAACATGCTCACTAACTGACAGGAAAGTAATGAAACAACTACTGTAAGCTTAGAATTAAAGAACTAAACTTTTATTGATTCTAAGCATAAAACTTGTTTCATTTTCTTATATCTTTATACCAGAAATTAATCTTTTAATTTCTCTTTTACTTTCTTCTTCTTTTCTTTTTCTTTTCTTATGCTAGAAATTAATCTTTTAATTTCTCTTTCACTTTCTTCTTCTTGTTCTTCTTTGGGCCCAGGCTTAGTACCAACTCATGCGCGTTCCCTAATAGGTTGGGGTTGCGAGCCACCAATCCTAAAAGAGCAGACCTCGGTCTACCAGGGCCAAGACCTTGAAAATGGTCACCTGGATTTGTTTAACGACAAGCTCTTGGATGTCGGGCACTAGCCTCTTACTTTAATTTACTTGTTATCTCTTTTTAATTAGACCTTGTTCTTTTTCTTTACTCATACTTCTCATAATCCTTTATTAGAGCTTATTAGAATCCTTTAGATATATATCTAACAAGTATAGGATTACAACTAACCAAGCATGCTATATAAAAAAATAACATAAAGGAAAGCAAATCTGAACTCTCTCTAAGCATGTTATAAAACAAAGCAACAGAAAAGCAAATCTGAACTTTCTAAACATGCTGTAAAACAAAGGAAAAGAAAGCACATCTGAACTTAATAATCATGCTCTAGAATAGAGCAAAAGAGAGCTAGTTGTAACTTTTAAAACATGCTGTGATAGAGCAAAAGCAAGCTAACTTGGACTTACTAAACATGCTGTAAAATAGAGCAAAAGAAAACTAACTAATCTTACTAATCATGCTACAAAATAGAGAAAAAAGAAAACTAATTTGATCATGCTAATCATGCTACAAAATGGAGCAAAAGAGAACTACTTTAAGCTAATTCTAGACTTTCTACACATGCTGTAAAATAGAGCAAAAGAAAGCTAACTTGGACTTTCTGAACATGCTGTGAAATAGAGCAAAAGATAGCTAACTTGGACTTTCTAAACATGCTGTAAAATAGAGCAAATAAAAGCTACCTATGTTCCACTAATAGCATTGAAGGCTATACTCGGGCACATGGAATCAAATAGAAGCTACTGTGTTCAAATAATGGCACTTAAAGGTTGTACACACACAGTAATAACAATTAAAAGCTGCTGTTAAGGAACCACACACTAGAATTTGGCTACTATACTACTGTAAGCTAACATCTAGTACACAGAATCATAGATTGTGAAATACTACATCCTTAGCAAAGACCCGGATCATAAAGAAAAATGGCACTGCAGCCCTAATTGATCAAGCTCGGTACAACAAGCCTTAACACGGCAAGGGAAAACAAAAATCCAAAACTAAGGAACAAAGCTCGCTGAATTGAAACCTAATAGATCAAGCTTACTTATTATCAGAATTAAGAAGCCTAACTACTTGCCAAACCCATGGAAACCTATTCCAACCGAAACCCCTTCTTTCTTCTTTGATTCACAGCAGCAAACACAACCAACCGGCTGTACATTTAATCCGAAAGCAGAGAAAGCAAGGAAACTCATGCAAGCTTCGGAAACAAGAAGAACTACTTATCCAAGACTCACCGCAGAAATCATCCAATAGGGAAACTCACGGCAGATTCAAATCAAGGAGAACTTCAATCCGAAAACAAGAAAATGAAACCCTAATTTCGGAGCAACTCCTACCACAGGTGAGCAGTACTTACCCCTTGTTCTTGCACTTACAACCGAGAAGAAGGAAGGGAAAAGCCTTAGGGTTTTCGGAGGGCTCGGATCTTGCAAAATCTTCAGCTTCCTCTTGTGCCCGCAAGTTCTTCTCCGTCGGGATGACCACACACGGTGAAGGATGGCTGGAATAAGGCTTCGCCGGCGCCAGAGACCCAAAACCTAGCTTCCTCTTGGTTTCCGCCGAGAGAGAAGGCGCCGTCACGAGGGAGAAGGAGAAGAAAAAATTTCGGGAGACAATGTTTTGGTTTTTGGAAAATCAAAACCTAATTCCCTTTCTTATACTCGGGTTATAATTATAACCATGCTTTAAATCTAATTCTCTCCATATTGGATTAACAAAACCGTGTAGCTCAGACGGTTGGGCCGGTTTTACTTGGGTCAGTCCGACCCGAGGTCGTGGGTTCGAACCTCGTCTTCAACCGTTTTTGTCAAAATTTCTTTCTTTTTTTTGTAAACATACTAAACGACCTCCAAAAATTGCATAAAAATACTCTAAAAATTTCTAAAAATCTCTAGAATATTTTAAAATCATTTCCAAATATTTTTATGGACATTTGGAACTCGAAATAGGGAAAATTGGGTTGTTACAGGTTATGTTTTTTGTTATATTTTCTTTTAATTGTACTCTCCTATTTTCACTTCTCGGAACAATATATATACTCATCCTGCACCACTATTATAATTACACAATCAATTCAAAATACAAAAAACTCAAAAGTTATTTTGTAGTACATAATGTCTCGAGTTTCAATTCTTCGTGTATTTTTATTGTTTACAACTATATGCTTTGCAAGTGAGTAAACACCATTTAAATATTCCATGCAAATTTTTTTGAATTTATTTGTTACATATTATTCATATATCCTAATGTTGACTATTATTTTTTGGTTAAAATTATAGATCTCTCTGATGCTACCAATTGTTGTTCGGAATATAAAAAGTGGGGTGATAGACAACAAAGAAGTTGTAGAGGTGCTAGTGATACTAGTGCGTGCAACATTTGGTGTTCAAATTCATGTAGAGGAGGGGAATGTAAAGTACGAAATGGACACCAAGTTTGTCATTGTTATTGTTAATAATAGTGTAAAGATGGAGAATAAATAATATTATCCATCTTGATTGGTGAAATAAAATTTGATACTACATGTATTTTTATTTATTTAAATTGTATACATATTATAAAAATAATGTATATGTTGAAGAAAATCTTATATATATGTTGAATTATCATCGCTAGAGGGATGAATTGTCATTTACATTTTCTTTGACTATTTAACACATGAATAGTTTTAACAATTTAAATATACATAAATAAAATAAGTAGTGTACAAATGAATGGAACAATACAATATATTAACTTGATTTGATACACAAGGCCCAACTCCACGACCTACAACTCTTAGGTTGATGATCCCTGATGATACTTTTTATTTTCTCCTTTCTAGGCACCTTGTGGACACCCTAAGTTCCTCTGTACGGAACCTAATGTCAGTGTTAGAGGTGCTAGAGGAAACAGGCTCAGTGGCTCTTCTCTTAATCCTACCAACATAAATAAATGATTTATTTTTACCATAATAATGGCAAGTTGAGTTTAGGGTGTTAACAAAACATTTTTTGGACAACTAAAATAGGAAATAATTACCTAGGCTATGCAAGACTAGACCGAAATCAAAAATGGGGAAAAATAGCTTGAAAACAAGCTTTGGAGGTGCTTGGAGCTGAAGCCTCGGGCCCCCCATCTAGAATCATATATGTGCACCCAAAGGTGTTCCATGTGCTCGAACCATCTTTGTCAGGTTTTTATATAGCAACATTTCTAGGAACTTGGAAGATGTTGAGGCGCCTTCATCCCAAACGATGGCGTTTTGAGTAGGCTTTTTGGGCGGGATTTTGTGGGCATCTTGGACTAGGGTACGGGCGCGTAAATTTTAAAAAATTTGAAACTTCAAAATGGTTTCGGCACCTGGATCTATTCCAGGTGCTTATCTCGAGAATCTTTTTATTTCAAAAAATTAAATTAATTTTGAAAATTCTATATTTTGGCACTTACAATGGTTCTTGAATATAATTTAATTTATAATGTTTTGATCAATCTTACCTTAGTCTCCATTTCACCCTTTTCTAGATTAAAAATCGAGTTAACCTAAAGGTTTGGTGAAATGGTTTTCTATTTTACTTGAAGAGAATTAGTTTGATTTTAAATCTAAGATAAATCGGTTTATAAACAGTATTTTACTTTTATCAATGGCACTGTATTGGACTCTCAGTTGTCCTTGGGTTGGGCTCCAATAGTCGTCCTTAGGTTTAGATAACCTAGTAAATCCTACTGGATTCGGGACTTGCTACCTCGGACCTAGTTAGGGATGCACGCATAGCAAGTATAGGTGTCGGGCCCATCATTAGTATGATTATTATGTTTATCTATTTATGAAAATAGTTTTCAAACTTCACAAATCAGATATATGAATACAGCTTAGCTTCAGTTTAGTTTTCTTATTGATATAGCAATAGCTTTATGTTCAGTCTTTGATTGCCATGACTTGTATGCCCATATGCCATGTTTTAGCATGTCCAGCATGATCATCAACATGTATTTCAACAAGCATCTTTGGAAGCATGATTTCTTAGAATTCATATTTTTGTTAGGTAGATGGTTCTTACTAAGCCCCCAAGCTTATATTTTCCTTATACTGCAGATAGAGGTAAAGGGAAGATGGATTAGCGGAGGCTGGAGGGCAATGCGACAAGATGTGTGTGGGAAGGAACTTGGAGTAAAGATTCTTTGGGAATTAGCTATCTAAAGACTTAGTATTTCAGATCTTGTTACTCTTCTGCATTTTTAGGATGTTAAGTATCATGAATTATGAAAGTATGTACAATGTCATGCCTAGACTTCTAGTTATCTTGACGTTAGTAATAAACCATGAACAATGACAGTAGTGGCATGCCTAGAACTCTTGTGATTAGTTTTAAGTTGATACATGGCATCTTATTTGGATTAGTGGTGAATTGCAGCAGAAATCAGAGCTCCAATCGATCAGCCGATCGATTGGAGAGTCCTCAATCGATCAGTCGATCGTTTGGGAATGATTTCCCGCATATAGTAAGCTGAAGAATCGATCAGTTGATCGATCAGCCATGGATCGATCAGTCGATCGATCGGGAAGTAACTCCCCCCGTACAGAACGCTCTTGAATTGATCAACTGATCGATTGAGGAGCTCTCAATCGATCAGCCGATCGATTGAACACGACTTTCGCATACAAAGAGCTGCTGAGTCGATCAGCTGATCGATTGACATTATTCAATCGATCAGCCGATCGATTGGGAGAACTCTCCGTGTACAGAACGTTACTGAATAGATACTTGGATCGATTGGTCAGGCTGGATCGATCAGCCGATCGATTCAGATGGTTCTTCCGTGCATAGTAGCACGTTGAGTCGATCAGTGGATCGATTAACAATTTTCTATCGATTGAGCCTTGACCCTTATCGATTGGGAAAGCCTGATTTAGGCTAGAGAGCTCTGTTTTCAGTCCCTGGACCATAGGGTGAATTTAGATTCCATTCCTTCGTATATGTACAACAATGAAAGGGTAATTTAAACATAAGTTACAAATTTTAATAGTCATTAGCAGAGTAAGTTTTAATTAGTCCAGTTTTCGCACAGAATAGTTTAGCATAATGTAACCCCCGGCCTTACAGCTTAGTCAGTAGAAGGCGGGTCGTCACAGATATAAGAGGATTCAAAGATTTTTTTAAATATTTTTTAATAATTTTTATAATTATTTTTTGGTATTTTTTGGGTTTTATTTTATTCTAGGTAGTTTTGATATTTTAAGTATTTTGAAAATATCTATCTTTCTATAATTATATTTTTTGAGTGCGTTTAGGAATTTAAGATTATGAGTCTGTTAATAATATTTTCATTTTTTGATATCTTTTTTCTATTTTTAGAAGATAGAAATTCGAATTTGTACATTAGAAATTCTTTCCTTTTTTATGGGTATTAGAATTTATAGTCTATACAAACATCTAATTAGCTATTTTAGGAATTAATGATCTATTCATAATAAAAGTTTCCCTTTAGTGATTCCTTTTTTGGTCGTCTCCTTAATTTTTTTTTCTCGTTAGGACAATTGATAATTACTAACCTACCCCGCATTAGTTAGTTCAACTTTGGATAGATTTGGAGTTGATTAAGGATAAACACAGATTTGATCAGTTTAAAATGAACTATGGTATTTTCTTGAAGAAACCTTCTCTTTCCTTTTTTTTTTCTCCCTTTCCTCCCCACATACACTACAGCCGCTGCTATGTTATATGCCATCGTTGTGCCTTCGCCTATCCCTCTCTTTTATTTTCCCTTCATCTTCTTTTCCATTTCCTCCTTATTCTCTTCACCAATGGAAATAAACCCAGAGTTTTTTTCTCAAGCACAAAAGCTCTCTTTTTTTCTCCTTTATCTTCTCACCCAAGCAAGAAATGTAACATCACCTGTTGCCCTCTTCCAACAGCAAGCGTAGCCCTCATCCCTCATATCTTCATCCGCTTCTCATATTTTCACTATGTGTATTTTTTTGATAGACTTTTCCATTGTTTACTTCAACAATTATTAATTACGAAGTAATATATGATAAATATTTGGGTAATAAAATTGGCGAAGTAAATATCATTTTATACTATGTAGGTTAAAAAATACAAGCCTCACTTCTAATTTTAAGTAACATTTTACTTTGTAATATTTTTGTCATAAAGTAGTAAGTCACAAAATAAAATTTATAATTTCTAAGTGCTAAAGTAATAAGTTTGAAACAGTTAAAATACTAAGTCTTTGGCGAGGAGAATGACGAGAGGAAATGTTTATTTTATAAAAATAAAATTGAAAGAAAGAATGACGTGGATTTGAAAAAGTTGTATTTTAAAAAAAAGTTATGCAGACTCACTACGAGGATTGTCTGCAATGTTCTGTAGCAAAATGTTCGTTAACAATTTTGTATATAGTGTTGGTGCGGGAAGCATCCGACGATCGAACTCGTGTTTTGATAACGGCAAAGAATTCAAAGTTAAGATGTTTTTTAGTCTAACAAGTCTACTTGAGGATCTCAGGAAAGTCCTAGCTGCGGTTAGGCAAAGGGAAAACCCTAGGGGGCGGTAACCCTAGGTCATAGGGGGTGGTAACCCTATGCGGAAAGTCTTGGCAGGTCGATGGCTTCAGGCAAAAGTCCTAGGGGGTGGTAACCCTAGGTGTAAAGTCCTGGTGTAGCGAACCAGGTGAAAGACTGGACTAGCCGCGGAAGCGGATGTCCAGCAGAAAGTCCGGAAGCATCGAGTGCTGAGAAAAAGTCCAATCAATCTGGAGGATCGACTGACAACAGGTAAATCTCCTGAGTGGAGTAGGTGAGGACGCGTTCCCCGCAGAGGGAACAGTAGGCGTCGGGTCGACCTAGGGTTTCCGGCAGGAAATCCAAAGTCAGACTCGGATTATTACTTACTGTGTTTTATCAGATTCTAACATTGTCTTGCAGGGTATTTTGCTCGGACTAACCTTTGTTTGCAGGTGAGGAACCTGCTGGAAAAAGGCTATCCGGGCGCCCGGGATGGATCCGGGCGCCCGGAACAGGTCCGGGCGCCCGGGACCAAATTCTATCCCCTGCGCGACTTCGCCATGTGGAGCATCCTGGTTGGTTGGCCACGTCACACTCCAGGCGCCCGGAAAGGATCCAGGCGCTCGAAACCGCATATAAAAGAAGGGTTGAGGTGCAGCTTCAAAGGACAATGAATTCTAAGTGATCTTTCATCAACACGCTGCTCCAAAAGACGCTCCGAAACGCTACTACAAGTGGCCGACGACCCGAAGCTTCAGAATTAGCATTTCTTGTTGTCGGTATAATTTTTGATAGCTTTTATTTGTACTCATAATTGTAATCTTTTAACGAGCTTATAGTTGTTGCCAACCGGAAGCGATCAAGGATCGCGGGCCTTCGAGTAGGAGTCGACTTAGGCTCCGAACGAAGTAAAATCGACCTGTCTCTGTGTGTTGTCTCTTTATTTTATTTCCGCTTATTCCGCTGCACGTTTTAACTCCGATAATTTTCCGATAATCGAACGAAATAGCCACGAGCGCTATTCACCCCCCTCCCCCTCTAACACGTCCCGATCCAACAATTGGTATCAGAGCGGGGTCGTCTTGAATTAGTGCAACCACTATTCGAGACAATTTTTTTTCGTGGTTTTGTTCGGAGTCAATTAGAATTTAGCCTCATAGCTATATTCTAATTTCTTTTTACGAATCGATTTTCTGCTCAAAGCTGGTCAATACCACTTGAGCCTGTTATTTTTTCCTTCCTCCCGCACTACTAATCCAAGACTTAGTCTTGGAATAGATCTTGTTGTTTCTATTTTTTGTAGATCTAAATGGCCCAACAAGAAGGATTTAGCACCGTTCGTCCCCCATTATTTTCCGGAGAAGACTTCGGATATTGGAAGGGGCGAATGGAAATTTATCTAAAGATCCAGTTCGACACCTGGATGATCGTCAAAACAGGACTACAACTACCAACTAGTACAGACGGTAAGCCTACATCCTGTGAGGATTGGGAGCTAGCATTTATCAAAAAGGTGGAAGCCGACACCAAAGCCACCTGCACAATCCAGTGCGGTCTTACCAAAGAAGAGCTCAACAGAGTCGGTCCATTCTCCTCCGCAAAGGAACTATGGGAGAAATTGATTGAACTTCACGAAGGCACTGCGGAAACCAAGGTAAGTAAGCGTGATTTGTTACTTAATAAACTATACAATTTGAAAATGCAGGAAGGCGAAACAGCAAGTTCTTTACACGCTCGAATTCAAGATATCCTGAATTCCCTTCATGGAATCGGGCAGAAGGTAGAAAACAGAGATATAATAAGGTATGCACTTAACTCATTTCCTAGGAGTTCATTGTGGGCATCAATGGTAGATGCCTACAAAGTCTCTAAGGATTTGTCGTCCTTAAAATTAGACGAGTTATTTAGCGAATTTGAACTCCATGAACAAACTAATGCACTGCCATCCGAGAAAGGTATTGCTTTGATTGCAGGAACGAGTCGAACACGGGAATCAAGAGGACGGCGAAAAGTTGAATCGGAATCAGAAGACGAACCCGATTCAGAACATTCAGAAGATGAACTAGCCAACGAATTTGTGAACCTTGTAAAGAAACTCTACAAGAAGAAGAAGGGCTTCAACAAGAAAGATCTAAAGAAGGCAGTTCAATCCAAGGAGGCTCAACAGAGCTCAAAGACAAAGTTCGAAGTCACTTGCTACGGGTGCAACCAAAAGGGGCATATAAAAGCCAACTGCCCCAACCAAAAGGAGGCCAAAAAGCAAAGAAGAAAGAAGGCCCTAAAGGCAACCTGGGACGAATCTTCTTCGGAGGACGAAGACGACGAACTCGACCAAACTAGTTTACTCGCATTGATGGCCCGGGACCAGATCAGCGAATCCGAGAGCGAGTCAGAAGCAGACTCCGAGCAAAGCCACGGATCCGCATCCGTTTCTGAAGGGCCAGACTCCGCTGTAAGTATTCCTAGGCTTAATAATTTAGTCAATTATTTACTTCGCAAATTAGCCAAGTCAAATTTGAAAATTAAGTCACTTGTAAAAGAAGTAACCATTCTTAAAGGAGTAACTAACTCTAAATCTTTAACTGAAGATTCAACTCAAGTACAACAACTTGAGAAAGAAAATTCAAATCTAAAAAATCAGTTAAATGATTTAAAAATTACTTTAGAACGGTTTTCTTTATGATCCAAGAATTTGGATCTAATTCTTGGGACACAAAGAGCCGTCTACAATAGAACTGGGCTAGGATATAAAAGTAAAAAGAAATATAAATCTTATTTATCCTTATTAAACAAACAAAGTAGTAAATCAGTCCAAGCATGGGTTCCCAAGTCCAAATTGATAAATCAAATCGGACTTGGCCAATACTAGGTTCCAAAGGATCAAATATACTACCTCAACAGACCATATCGAGGCCGTGATCCAGGGAAAGCTAAAATGAAAACGATCGTAATTCGAAATTAAATTAAAAATTAAAAATTAAAAATCAAATTCAAAATTTAAAATTCGAAATTAATTTACAAATTCAAAATTCAAAATTAAACAAATCGAAATTATAAATGAAAAATAGATGGAGGGTCCAAACTAGCTGGCACCTCTAACTGAACTACCCGACAGGGTAACTGAACCTAATTTACCCGGAATGGGTAAAACAAGAATAGATTACCCGGCAGGGTAGTTAAGGTTAGATTAAAACGGGATAAGTTTAACTTGAACCACAGTACTGGTGAAGTTTTTGGATGATAGTACGTTAGGGAAACTTGGGCATCGCATGTCTAGGAAGATATGGCTTCGACCTGGTGCATTTGGCCAAGTGGAACTGACCGAAGCTACCCTTAAATGGATCCTAACTAGTTAGACCAAGTTTTAGTATTAAGTTCAATGGGTAGGACTATTTGGAAAACCTCGAAGGCATGGTTACTTTAATGAGCTCCTTGTGACTCACCATAGCCCAGAAGTTTATCCAAAGAATGCTTACTTGTTGAATCCAAAGCTAAACCTGAATCTAACACAAGATTAAACAAAACCCTTAAATTGAACCTCAATTCATCTCACAAAAGTTATAGGACTCCCTGATTGAGAATTTAGATCGGGTGAAATGACTAACAATTAAAATCTGAAAATTATTTTCTTTCAAACTTAAATTTCAAAATTAGTTTAAAACTTAAATTTCAAAATTAGTTTAAAACTTAAATTTCAAAATTATTTCAAAAACTTAAATTTCAAAATTATTTCAAACTTAAATTTCAAAATTATTTTAAACTTCAATTTCAAAATTAATTTAAAACTTAAATTTCAAAATTATTTCAAAAACTTAAATTTCAAAATTAGTTTAAAACTTAAATTTCAAAATTATTTCAAAAACTTAAATTTCAAAATTATTTCAAAAACTTAAATTTTAAAATTATTTCAAACATAAATTTCAAAATTATTTAAAACTTAAATTTCAAAATTATTTGAAACTTAAATTTCAAAATTATTTTAAAACTTAAATTTCAAAATTATTTTAAACTTAAATTTTAAAATTATTTCAAAAACTTAAATTTCAAAATTATTTCAAAAACTAAAATTTCAAAATTATTTCAAAAACTAAAATTTCAAAATTAGTTTAAAACTTAAATTTCAAAATTATTTCAAAAACTAAAATTTCAAAATTATTTGAAAAACTTAAATTTCAAAATTTCAAAATTATTTCAAACTTAAATTTCCAAATTATTTAAAACTTAAATTTCAAAATTATTTCAAAAACTTAAATTTCAAAATTATTTAAAACTTAAATTTCAAAATTATTTCAAAAACTTAAATTTCAAAATTATTTCAAAAACATAAATTTCAAAATTATTTTAAAACTTAAATTTCAAAATTATTTTAAAACTTAAATTTCAAAATTATTTTAAAACTTAAATTTCAAAATTATTTTAAACTTAAATTTCAAAATTATTTCAAACTTAAATTCCAAAATTATTTTAAACTTATATTTCAAAATTATTTCAAACTTAAATTTCAAAATTATTTTAAAACTTAAATTTCAAAATTATTTTAAAACTTAAATTTCAAAATTATTTCAAACTTAAATTTCAAAATTATTTTAAAACTTAAATTTCAAAATTATTTTAAAACTTAAATTTCAAAATTATTTTAAAACTTAAATTTCAAAATTATTTTACTTAAATTTCAAAATTATTTTAAAACTTAAATTTCAAAATTATTTTAAAACTTAAATTTCAAAATTATTTCAAACTTAAATTTCAAAATTTTTTTAAAACTTAAATTTCAAAATTATTTTAAAACTTAAATTTCAAAATTATTTTAAACTTAAATTTCAAAATTATTTTAAACTTAAATTTCAAAATTATTTTAAACTTAAATTTCAAAATTATTTCAAACTTAAATTTCAAAATTATTTTTCAAAATTATTTGAAACTTAAATTTCAAAATTATTTTAAAACTTAAATTTCAAAATTATTTTAAACTTAAATTTCAAAATTATTTTAAACTTAAATTTCAAAATTATTTTAAAACTAAAATTTCAAAATTATTTTAAAACTTAAATTTCAAAATTATTTCAAACTTAAATTTCAAAATTATTTTAAAACTTAAATTTAAAAATTATTTTAAAACTTAAATTTCAAAATTATTTCAAACTTAAATTTCAAAATTATTTTAAAACTTAAATTTCAAAATTATTTTAAAACTTAAATTTCAAAATTATTTAAAACTTAAATTTTAAAATTATTTCAAACTTAAATTTCAAAATTATTTCAAACTTAAATTTCAAAATTATTTCAAACTTAAATTTCAAAATTATTTTAAACTTAAATTTCAAAATTATTTTTTTTAAAATTATCTTGAATACAATAGAATAGAAAATTTAAGGAGACAATAGACATAGTGTCTGCTTCGATCACGCTATCTTTAATCCATTAAAAAGAAACCAATTCAACTACTTCATGTGTAGGAATTGGATAAATGGATGTTGGATAGTGGATGCTCCAGACATATTACTGGAGACAAGTTGAAGTTCACCAAACTCAAGTACAAGAGTCTAGGATCAGTTCAATTCGGCAACAACGGTAAACTTAAAGTAATCGGAAAAGGTAATATTGAACTTAGTTCCGATTTCGTTATTAGAAATGTTTTATTGGTTGACAATTTTAACTTTAATTTACTAAGTATAAGTCAATTGTGTGACAGCGGATATCTAGTTAATTTCGATAAATCTGGATGTCTAGTTAAAAATATTGAAAATCCAGAAATTAAACTTAAGGGACTTAGGAAAAATAACATCTACACAATTAATTTATCAATATCCTCTATAAAGTGTCTCCTGACAAAACAAGAGGAAACCCAACTGTAACGACCCAATTTTCCCTATTTTGAGTTCTAAATATCCTTAAAAATATTTGGAAATGCTTTTAAAATATTCTAGAGATTTTTAGAAATTTTTAGAGTATTTTTGGAGTTCGTTTGGTATTTTTACCGAGAGGAGAAAGTTAAAAAAAAAAAAAAAAAAAAAAAAAAAGGTTGTAGAAGCTAGGTTTCGAACCCAGCTCCTCGGACCCAAGCAAAACCGGCCCAACCAGCTGAGCTACACGATTTTGTTAACTTTATATGGTGAGAACTAAGTTTATAGCATAGTTAAGGATTAGGAAATAAATTGGAATTAAAAGTGCGCGGTTGAGGGTTCGAAGCCGAGACCTTTGACCCGAGTAAAACCCGCTTGACCAACTGGGCTAGCGGCCGGTGTTAATTAAGGAAAGAGTGAATAACACTTAAGCAGTAGTTAGATGATAAAAACCCTAGTATAAGAAAGGAGATTTAAGTTTTATTTTGGGGAAAATCGGAATTTTCTCTCAAAATCTTCTTCTTCTCTTCTCTGGTGCGCGACGGCGCCGACTCACGGGCGGAAACAAAGGAGGACCTAGGGCTTGATCTCCGGCGCCGGCGAAGGGCTTTTTCCGGCCGGTCTTCACACCGCCGAGCTCCCCTCGACGAGGAGCACACGAAGGCGCACGAAGAGGAGCCGGAAGACTTGAGTTGACCGAAACCCTAGGGCTTCTCTTCTCCCGTCGGTTGTAAGTTCAAGCAAATCACAGTGAGTTGCTTCTCACCTGCAGTAGGAGTTGCTCCGAGCTTCGATTTTCTTTCCTTGCTTCTGGATTTCACAGTGCCGAGTAGAAATACATGCTAGGGTTTCTTCCTTGCTTCCGAGATTTGTTTTCTTCATGTTATTTCTGCCGTAGCATTCTATAGCATGCTTAGAGAATTCTATATGAGATTCGCTTACTTCTTTTTAATGTGGCAGTAGCTTACTTTAAGAATTGAATGCATAGAGGTGTTCTGTGAACAACTCTTTGTTCATTCGTTTAAGGATTTTGGTTTAGGTGTTCTTGTGATTAGAACTGCCAAGAGTTTTCAAGGCTTAGAGGTGTTCGGTTTGGGAAATATAGCACTCCCTGTTGGTGCCATTAGTTCCTTGATTATGATATTGGTTCATGCTGTTAGTTTAAATTTATGCTATTACAGAATTGAAGCTCTTTATACCGGGTAGATTAGAGCATCTCTTGCATGGAATTTCTGTTTTGAATTCTTGTTAAACCGGACAGCCCTGATTTCAGCCTATGGTTGTCTTTTAAGCGTGCCTTTAGTTCTTAAAAGTGGTACCCATGTAAGTCTAGTTGCTGCCATAAATTCCAGCAAAAAGGGATTCCTTTGCCCTGTTTTTACAGCATGATAGAAAGTGTAAAGTTGCATTCTTTTGTCCTATTCTATAGCATGATTAGTAAGCTTAAAGTTGCTTTCTTTTCTCTAGTTTATAGCATGATTAGTAAGCTTAAAGTTGCTTTCTTTGCTCTAGTTTATAGCATGATTAGTAAGCTTAAAGTTGCTTTCTTTGCTCTAGTTTATAGCATGATTAGTAAGCTTAAAGTTGCTTTCTTTGCTCTAGTTTATAGCATGATTAGTAAGCTTAAAGTTGCTTTCTTTGCTCTAGTTTATAGCATGATTAGTAAGCTTAAAGTTGCTTTCTTTTGCTCTATTTTATAGCATGATTAGTAAGTTCAAAGTTGCTTCCTTTTGCTCTATTTTATAGCATGATTAGTAAGCTCAAAGTAGTTTTCATTTGCTATTTTAACAAGCATGAACAGCCATGTATTCTTGTGGAAAAATAAGAATCCTATTAAATACTTTTAGAAGTATTAACAAGTAAAAGGAAGAGAAAGAAAAGAAAGAGAAAGGACAAGGCCTTAAGTAGATCCCAAAGTCAAGACTTTAGGGATTTTTGGCACACAAGGTGCTTATTAAAATGCCAAGGCATTTAAAGAAGAAGTAATTAAGATAATAAGTATTTTACTTTTAAATGGCATGTACCGGACACAAGGTCCAAGGGATGGGCTCCAAGTTGCCCCTAGGCACAAGGCCTAGAAGTATCTTAGTAGTTTCGGGATTAGCTACCTCGATTCTTATTAAGAATGCGCGCAAAGTGGTACAATGCCGGGCCTAAGAGAAGTTGATTATTATTTTCAAGTATTAAAGTATAAGTTTTGAAACAAATGAAACAAGCTTCAAATATGTCTAGAATTAGAAAGTTTAGTTTCTTGTTATTTGAAGCATGTAGTAGTAGATTCAATTGTTTCCTTGCTACTAGATTATTCAGCATGTTTAGCTTTACATGTTTAGTAGTTTTACATGTTTAGTAGCTTTACATGTTTAGTATGTTTCCTTTATTGGATTTTGAGCATGATTAGCTATACATGTTTAGTATTTCAGTTAGTATGATTCCTTTATTGGATTATGAGCATGATTAGCTATACATGTTTAGTATTTCAGTTAGTATGATTCCTTTATTGGATTATGAGCATGATTAGCTATACATGTTTAGTATTTCAGTTAGTTTGATTCCTTCATTGGATTATGAGCATGATTAGCTATACATGTTTAGTATTTCAGATAGTATGATTCCTTTATTGGATTATGAGCATGATTAGCTATACATGTTTAGTATTTCAGTTAGTTTGATTCCTTCATTGGATTATGAGCATGATTAGCTATACAAGTTTAGTATTTCAGATAGTATGATTCCTTTGCTATTTATGAGCATGAGTAACTTTACATGTTAGCATTCAGTTTTAGCATGTTTTTATTTATATACATGCATATCGAGTTTTTGTGAGTAGATAGCGCTCACTAAGCTTTATGCTTATAGACTGCACTTGTAAAATACCGGAAATAGGCGAATATTAATAAAGGAATTTTCCGGGATTTTTGGAAATTTTCCGGGAATTTTTCGGAGCTCGTATGGACAAGTTAACGGGGATAAAACGGGACCCGGGGAAAGCCTGTTTAGGCTACCCTGTTTTAATGAGGAAAAGTTTTATTTCTTTTTTTTTTTCTTTTTCTTTTCTACTTCTCTTATTCTTTCCCCCGCGAGCCGTGCGTGCCCTATTTCCCCGACCCCGAGCGGTTTCCCTTTTCTTCCTCTCTTCTCACTCGGAGCCGATCCACTTTTCTTGCTCCTGTGCCCTAGCGCCGAGCCGCACTGCCGACGCTACTGCCGCCAGCGATGCCGAGCGCCGGCCACCAGGACCGGTACCAATCGTCAGTGCCCTAGCCTCAGCCCGCGACACCCATCTCCTCGGGTCGCCACCGCTGGCAGCGGCGTTGCCAGCCGAAGCCCTAGAGTCGATTCCTCTCTTCCTCGCTTCTCCTGAACGTCGGCAGATGACCTATTGCCTCTGCCCTAGCTTGGATCGCGAGCCCTCCTCTGCGCCCTAGCTCCCTGATTTGAGGAGTTTCCTCTTCTGCCATTGCTGAGAGCCGAGAGCCGCCGTCGCACGGAGAGTGCCGGCCACCCTTCCTCTGCCCTCGAGGCCGAGCCACATTGTCGAGTTCTCTTTTCCCTTCGTGCCGTCTGCTCTAGTCGCCTTGCACCGTCACCACAGCCGAACCACTTCACCGGCCACCAGGTTCTGCCGAGCCCTAGTCTTGATCTTCTTCTTGATTCCTTTGATTCCAGCACTGAGGGTTTGTTCTACCAGGATTTTGTGCTGTGGAGTGTCTGATTTCCAGGTGCTAATCCTCTCCGGTAGTAAATTGCCTTGGCTGTGATTGAAGGTGAGGTGCACAGATTGATATAGAATTATGTTATCATTAGTGTGATGATTTCTTAAGCTCTATTTTGATATAGACAGTGAATCGCAGGTTATTGCTTGGATTCCAGCAACTACCTCTGTTCCGGCAGCAACGTTACCGGTTGAGGCTTCAGAATTAGGTAAGTGGAGGAGGTAATTTTGAATACGAACTAGATTTACTTCTAGCTATGAAAAGGATAGGGTTATTGGGGCGATAAGAAATGATTAGGGTTAAGGAAACTAACCCTAGTTGGTCGAGGTTTATGGATTAGGGTTTTGCCCTAATTTAGTGTAAGAGATTTTATTTAGTTATTTATATGATTGTAGCTAAATAAAATATATTTCTATTCGTGACTCAGGGTTTTGACACGAGACGAGCATCTCGACGTCCGAGTTGGACCGGACTGATCTTATTTTCCTATTGGAGGCGGGTACTTTGACTTATGTCTTTTGATATGCATAATAAAGTGTTTAACATATAGCAAGAATTGTGTTTTCCATTTTATTTCGGTTGGTCACTACATGATTAGTACATGTTGTTTGTTTATTTATTCTGCACTGCATATTATCTACCTGATCACATATGCCTTAGGTAGTGACCTAACCACATGCTCGGTTATATTCTGGATCTAGGGTTTATTTGATACCCTCTTCGATTAGTGTACCTTCTATTTGATACGTCTTCTTGTGGTACACACTTTGTATCTATTTATATGGATCATGCCATGTTATTCATGAGATTGCCATGTTTAGTATCATGCATCATGATTGCATGCTGTGCGATTGTCGGCTCTACTTTGGTTGAGCTCATCGCCAGTTGTACTGCACACATCACCCATGGATTTGTATATCCGTGGTGTGTGGCGGTTCTTGGCTCCGCTGGTCGCGACTCAGTGGTAGCCGGATGGCCCGCCTGTTTGGCTGGCATTTAGGGTAGCGTGGTAGCCGGCAGATGGTGGACTTTGTTTGGCTCCGTTGGTCGGACTCAGCGTGGTAGCCGGCAGAGATATCCTCCCGCCATCGTCACGGAGATGAGAGCATTGAGCTCCCCATTTATGATTTGGGGTCACAGGGACAGAGTACTCGACAAGATCCCGCTTACTCATTGCAGAGCATTGATTTCGAGTATGGGGTTGATATATGCATTTATTGCATTTTATTTGCTTGTGATTGCTGCACTTATATGCTGCATTTGTTTGGATGCATTGATTGACGTGCATACAGGATTATGACTCACTCGGTCTGACGACCTGTTACCTTTATACTTTGATCCGGTCAGTACAGTTATCTTCTGATTTCATTTCAGTTGCATTTATCCTCCTCATATTCAGGAGACTGTACGCATGATTAGTGTTGTCTGTTATTTGTTTTATTATGCATATCAGTTGTACCTGCTGAGTGTTGGATATATTTTCAGGTTGAGGCTGTCCGGAGCAGTTCCAGTCGCTGGCCCCCCATCTGCACGTAGAGCTAGTTCTCTACTAGGTTGTTATTTGCTTTATTTTGGTTTTTCTTCCATCAGACTATGTTTTAGTTTTGTTTTGGATTTTATTTATGGATATTGTACGGATTGTTACCGTTTGATGGTCTTTGGATGGTTTGGTTTTTATTCTACTATATGCCTGCCTGGACGGCAGAAGAGGTGAGTTCGTTGGATTTGAGCTTTACGAGTGTAGTGGAGTAGGGTGGATTTCGAGTCAGAGTCCTACTATGATTGATTACTATTATTAACTGCGTGGTTGTGACAGCCAGAGGCTGAATATCTTTATAAACTGCGTGGTGTTTGTTTTTATTTTTGTTATCATTCCAGCCGCCTGTGGCTGAAGTATATGTGATATGTAGAAAGTTTCATATTGTCCGCCGTACAGGGGAGATGTTGCCGAAATTTCTTCGGACAGAGACTCCTCTGGGGCGTGACAATTTAGTGGTATCAGAGCCAAGTTTACGATACTTGCTATGTGTTCTGGATTTATACGATCTTTGTTTTCGTAATATGGATACTTTGAATAATCTGATATCAGTTTATTGGGTATCAGCGCGCCAAAGTTTGGCGATATTTATTTGATTTCCGTGTGTTGGATTTTTGGGATTTATCTGATACCAATTTATTTGGTATCAGAGCGGGTTATGATACCTGCTTTCGGTGTTCTGGTGATTTATCGGATACCTGTTTTTGGGTATTCTGGATTTTTGGATTAGCCCAAGTTTGCGAGTCAAACTGGGTAGTTGTTTGAGTGACATGGATTTTTCCATTTCGATTGGGTTTGGATTTCCGTTTCGGATTTATATGGATTTCCGTTGTTGTTCTCGATCGGAAATTTTTAGGTCAATTTGGGGACTGGACAGCGACGGAACATCTCCAGACGGCATATAGGTATGATGTTTAATTTTATAGTTTATGACAGGTATTAACATTCTTTATTTAGTACCTGTCTGATTGCTATAGCCCATATTACATGTGATGGGTTAGCCATTGAGCATGATTGACCTTAATAGAGATCAAGGATTATAGTCTCTGGTGATTTTTCACATCATACCATCAGTAGTTTTAGCTTCTGTTACTACTAGTAGGAGATGGAGGCACGTACCAGCCTCTGCTATTGTTAGCTGAGTAGTGGATGATACTACTTATTCCTGTTGACTTAGCCAGTAGAATTTTTATACTGATATCTTTTGGATATTAGGGTATCAGGTACGATGGAAATTGTTTATAGGGGAGTTACCATGTTTGATCATTGTTGAGAATGGTTTGAGGTTGAGGGATATTGTGAGATCAGATATTTTGATGTGTTGATTTCTAATGATTTAAGAGAGTAAATGTTATGTGGTTGTTGATGATCTTTTAGTGGATAACTATTTTGATGATCTTTTATTTGGGTTGTCATTGATGGTGATATAGTGAGTATCATGTATAGTGTTCACAGGTTGATGTTTATAGTTGGTGATCAGATTATAAATTGGAAGCTAGAGAGTTTATGTGCCTATGAGATTTTTGATTTTAATAAATCTGGTTAATTGTGGTTAGTTAACAGGATGATAAAATTGATATTTGTTTCATCTGATATTGAACTATGTGGATAAATAATGATTTGATGTTTTGAATGCTAACTTACCCTCATGGAGAGTAGAGACTTATTCATCTGATATTAGTGGGCTGATATTTTTGAGGATAAAAAAAAATGAAATGAGGGTGTCTTGATGATATTGAATTCTAGCTTTTTCTTTTGGGTCGTACACATTTATTCATATGATATTATGTGGATTGACATTCTCTAGTTTGAGATGATGTATTAGTGTTGAATTGACCCATGAACTGATTTAGTTATTTGATAATGTAGTATACCATTTGATCGTGGTTTGATATACCTTAGTTGCTTGTGGAGGATTAAGGTATTCTTGATTAGTTAGTAGATGAATGATTTAGTTTTGTTGGTTGATCAGTAGAGGATTGTCATACTCTATTTTTAGAGGTTTAAACCTTTAGGTTGTTTGTGCTTAGTTATGTATCTAGAGCACCTTTGAGTACTTGTTTTGTACTGACGTGGAAATGACTGATTTAGCCATATATCATTATCGGCTTGGATAAGTTATAAAGGATCGATGTATCCTATTCTATGAAGATTTTGACCGTGGATTGTATATACCTGGTGGGTTAACTTAGAGGGTGTTTGGGATGTGACCCCGCTGATGTAAGGAAGTGTAGAGCTAATTGCTTAACACTTATGGGATACAATTGTTACTAGTGTATACTGGAAGAGTACATTTGGATTTATGATGATAAAATTTTTCCCATTTGATATAGTCTTGGGTAGTGTATAACATTGACTGGCAATGTTATACCATGGTGTGTATATCTTTCTTGTCCAATACTAGTTCCTTTGAACCTATAGCAAGGTTGTTACTGGATGATTAGGCTGCTTTATTTTGGGTTGCTTTTGATTGATGTATTCATGCTTGATACATATGCATGAATTTTGTTTAGATATACCGTAACCCATGAGTGTTGGTAACATAAGGTTGGTCTCTTTGATTGAGCTGGTATGCTGATTTTGCATGTCTATGTTGCATGTATATCATGATTGTTTTGGGTTGTAGGAGTCCTGTGGTAGACTGTCCATTTGCAAGTAGTATATGTATCCATGTTTTGATATGGTTTGAAGGTTCCTTGTGGATCATAGATATGTAGTTGGGTGTATGTATCCGGAGGTATTATTGAAGATATCTTGTTGATTAAATCCGAGATGTAGTATAAGTACATCGGTGGTGTTTTGGATGGAGGCATTTTGTCGATTTAATCTGAGTTGTGATATGTACATATGTGTTTGGTGTGGTATATGAGGTATCTTTTTGATTATGTTTGATATGTGAGTGCACCTGGGTTTAGTATGTTTTATTGGAAGCATATGTCGGTTATATGATATGTTATGTGAGTGCTGTTTGAGGTGTATTGTTGATTTTACCGATGTTGATTTTGCACACGTGTTCGATATGTATTGTTGGATGTATCATACTGAATATACCTGAGATGTGAGTATGTTTGGTGTATAATAATTGGAGGATTTTGTTGATCATACATATGTTGTGTGAGCATGTGTGCTAGGTGTATACATTGGTAGCAGTATGATGATTTTACTTATGCTGA
The DNA here is from genome assembly GCF_018446385.1 of Zingiber officinale. Classification (NCBI taxonomy): domain Eukaryota; kingdom Viridiplantae; phylum Streptophyta; class Magnoliopsida; order Zingiberales; family Zingiberaceae; genus Zingiber; species Zingiber officinale. Next base: position 31,998,082 of record NC_055986.1, on the reverse strand, counting down.
ATGCAGGATGTGGAGTGTCTGCATTATGTCATTGTTGGACTTACCCATCAACTAATTCTCCTATCAGTGGATGACCCACTAGGATGCTGATAGAGTTGATGATGGATTTGATTAGTTTACTAGGTTGTTATAGCCTAGGTTAACCACAGTGATTTATGGTAGAGAGATCTTGTACAACCTCTAGCTGGATAGTTAGGTGCCTTGGGGTACTTATATATTATTTTGTGGTGGAGCGTTGCTCCCACATATCACGGATTGCTGGTAGCGGAGCATTGCTCCTATATTTATTGCAGATACATATTTCAGATTATTTGTGGTGGAGTGTTGCTCCCACATATTGAGGATTTCTTGTGGTAGAGCGTTGCTCCCACATATGTGGTGTTTCCTGTGATGGAGCGTTGCTCTCACCCTGGAGGATTTATTCTTTGGTGATTTATGTTATTGATGATCAGATTTTTCGATTTATTATTGGAGATCTTATGAATAGGAATGTCTGTGATACGGACATTATGTGTATTGGTTTTTGCCATATATGCTTACAGTGCCTTAGATGTTTTCAGGGACTCGATGGTCCTGGTATGTCGAGGATGTTTGGATAGGTGTCCATTATCTTTGTGGACGATGTTGGGATCTATTACGGATCCGAGGTGAGTCACGTACACTACTTTGCATAGATCTAGAGATGATTCGACGAGAACATCTATATGTGATTATCAGTAGTGCTGGTTTGGATTGTCTTTTGTTATGATGTTTGGGACACACGGTCACCAGTAGGAGTGTACCGTGGTTCCACAGGAGATAGAGATTGTTACCGTTGGGAGCAGCCGAAATCAGTGTAGGAGATCCGCAGTCTTTTGTGACTCGCAGGATATTACAGACCTTTCGTCGAGGGTTTCTCCGCATAGCTATGCTACTTTCACGCGTGACCATGAAAGACGTGAAGTTTACTTGGACTGAGGATTGCAAGACCAGCTTCTAGTAGCTGAAGCGAAGACTAGTGTCGGCTTTGATTTTTGGTTTTTACCTTCTGGAGAGGACGGATATGTCCTCTACACCAACGCATCTATTCAGGATTTGAACGCTGTTCTGATGCAGCACGATATGGTAGTCTCTTTATGCTTCTCGTCGGTTGAAGGAGCATAAGAAGATCTACCCTGTACATGATCTGAAGTTAGCCACTATTATTTTTGCCCCGAAGATTTGGCGGCATTACCTGTACGATATTACATTGAGATTTTCACTGACCATCAGAGTCTCAAATATCGGTTCACTTAGAAGGAACTTAATCTCCGACAGAAGAGATGGTTGGAGTTTCTGAAAGATTATGATTTGTACCATTAGCTATCACCGGGGAAAAGCTAATGTGGTTGTCGATGCACTTAGCCAGAAGTCTAGAGGGACTTTAGTTTGCCACCGAGTAGTGGTAACAAACTTGATTCGGGGTTTCTCCGAGTTAGACCTTGAGGAGCAGGGATAGACCGAGCAGGGTAGTCTTGTTACCATAGTTGCTCAGTCGTTAATCAGGACGAGAATCCGAGAGGCCCAGTTGTTGGGACCTCATAGAGCTCAACGTGAGGCAAAGTGGTCCATACTATGGGACAGAAGATGTTAGGGGCATATGACTGCTAGAAGAGTTACGCTGACCGGAGTGGGAGACTCTTAGAGTTCTCCATTTGTGACCAGGTATTTTTGCGAGTTTCACCCAAGAAAGGGGTGAAGAGATTAACCTCAGAGGTAAGCTAGCTCTGTGATACATTGGACCTTTCTAGATCTTAGAAAGGATTGGAGCAGTAGCTCACTAGTTGGTAGTATCGCCGTCCTTGATTGGCGTGCACGATGTATTCCACGTATCCATGCTGATGAGATACGTGCCCGACCCGACGCATGTGCTGACAGATATTCCAGTTCCAGTTCAGCCTGACATTACTTATGAGGAGGTTCCGGTACGGATTCTCGACCGGAAGGAGCGTCAGTTACGGAACGAGACTATCCGGCTGGTTAAAGTCGGATGGCAGCATCATTCGGACGAGGAGGCTACTTGGGAGCTCGAGGATACTATCCGAGCTCGATATCCCCATCTTTTCACTTGAGGTATGCGATTTAATTTACCGTTCAGCATTTATACTTTATATCTGTTGTTAGTACTTGCTGATGGTAGATAACGAAATTTGGGGACCAAATTTTTATTAGTGGGGGAGAATGTAAAATACCGGAAATAGGCGAATATTAATAAAGGAATTTTCCGGGATTTTTGGAAATTTTCCGGGAATTTTTCGGAGCTCGTATGGACAAGTTAACGGGGATAAAACGGGACCCGGGGAAAGCCTGTTTAGGCTACCCTGTTTTAATGAGGAAAAGTTTTATTTCTTTTTTTTTTTTCTTTTTCTTTTCTACTTCTCTTATTCTTTCCCCCGCGAGCCGTGCGTGCCCTATTTCCCCGACCCCGAGCGGTTTCCCTTTTCTTCCTCTCTTCTCACTCGGAGCCGATCCACTTTTCTTGCTCCTGTGCCCTAGCGCCGAGCCGCACTGCCGACGCTACTGCCGCCAGCGATGCCGAGCGCCGGCCACCAGGACCGGTACCAATCGTCAGTGCCCTAGCCTCAGCCCGCGACACCCATCTCCTCGGGTCGCCACCGCTGGCAGCGGCGTTGCCAGCCGAAGCCCTAGAGTCGATTCCTCTCTTCCTCGCTTCTCCTGAACGTCGGCAGATGACCTATTGCCTCTGCCCTAGCTTGGATCGCGAGCCCTCCTCTGCGCCCTAGCTCCCTGATTTGAGGAGTTTCCTCTTCTGCCATTGCTGAGAGCCGAGAGCCGCCGTCGCACGGAGAGTGCCGGCCATCCTTCCTCTGCCCTCGAGGCCGAGCCACATTGTCGAGTTCTCTTTTCCCTTCGTGCCGTCTGCTCTAGTCGCCTTGCACCGTCACCACAGCCGAACCACTTCACCGGCCACCAGGTTCTGCCGAGCCCTAGTCTTGATCTTCTTCTTGATTCCTTTGATTCCAGCACTGAGGGTTTGTTCTACCAGGATTTTGTGCTGTGGAGTGTCTGATTTCCAGGTGCTAATCCTCTCCGGTAGTAAATTGCCTTGGCTGTGATTGAAGGTGAGGTGCACAGATTGATATAGAATTATGTTATCATTAGTGTGATGATTTCTTAAGCTCTATTTTGATATAGACAGTGAATCGCAGGTTATTGCTTGGATTCCAGCAACTACCTCTGTTCCGACAGCAACGTTACCGGTTGAGGCTTCAGAATTAGGTAAGTGGAGGAGGTAATTTTGAATACGAACTAGATTTAATTCTAGCTATGAAAAGGATAGGGTTATTGGGGCGATAAGAAATGATTAGGGTTAAGGAAACTAACCCTAGTTGGTCGAGGTTTATGGATTAGGGTTTTGCCCTAATTTAGTGTAAGAGATTTTATTTAGTTATTTATATGATTGTAGCTAAATAAAATATATTTCTATTCGTGACTCAGGGTTTTGACACGAGACGAGCATCTCGACGTCCGAGTTGGACCGGACTGATCTTATTTTCCTATTGGAGGCGGGTACTTTGACTTATGTCTTTTGATATGCATGATAATATGTTTAACATATAACAGTAATTGTGTTACCTGTTTATTTCGGTTGGTCACTACATGATTAGTACATGTTGTTTGTTTATTTATTCTGCACTGCATATTATCTACCTGATCACATATGCCTTAGGTAGTGACCTAACCACATGCTCTGTTATATTCTGGATCTAGGGTTTATTTGATACCCTCTTCGATTTGTGTACCTTCTATTTGATACGTCTTCTTGTGGTACACACTTTGTATCTATTTATATGGATCATGCCATGTTATTCATGAGATTGCCATGTTTAGTATCATGCATCATGATTGCATGCTGTGCGATTGTCGGCTCTACTTTGGTTGAGCTCATCGCCAGTTACATGTACTGCACACATCACCCATGGATTTGTATATCTGGCTGGTGTGTGGCGGTTCTGCTTGGCTCCGTTGGTCGCGACTCGGCAGCCAGTTCCGCTCTGCTTGGCTCCGTTGGCAGCAGCGTGGTAGCCGGCAGATGGTGGACTTTGTTTGGCTCCGTTGGTCGAGACTCAGCGTGGTAGCCGGCAGAGATATCCTCCCGTCATCGTGTACCGGGAGATGAGAGCATTGAGCTCCCCATTTATGATTTGGGGTCACAGGACAGGAGTACTCCGACAGCATCCCGTTTACTCTGTCATTGCACAGGAGCATTGATTTCAGAGTATGGGGTTGACATATGCATTTATTGCATTTTTATTTGCTTGTGATTGCTGCACTTATATGCTGCATTTGTTTGGATGCATTGATTGACGTGCATACAGGATTATGACTCACTCGGTCTGACGACCTGTTACCTTTATACTTTGATCCGGTCAGTACAGTTATCTTCTGATTTCATTTCAGTTGCATTTATCCTCCTCATATTCAGGAGACTGTACGCATGATTAGTGTTGTCTGTATTTTGTATATCAATTGTACCTGCTGAGTGTTGGACTCACCCCGCCTCCATTGTTGATATTTTCAGGTTGAGGCTGTCCGGAGCAGTTCCAGTCGCTGGCCCCCCATCTGCACGTAGAGCTAGTTCTCTACTAGGTTGTTATTTGCTTTATTTTGGTTTTTCTTCCATCAGACTATGTTTTAGTTTTGTTTTGGATTTTATTTATGGATATTGTACGGATTGTTACCGTTTGATGGTCTTTGGATGGTTTGGTTTTTATTCTACTATATGCCTGCCTGGACGGCAGAAGAGGTGAGTTCGTTGGATTTGAGCTTTACGAGTGTAGTGGAGTAGGGTGGATTTCGAGTCAGAGTCCTACTATGATTGATTACTATTATTAACTGCGTGGTTGTGACAGCCAGAGGCTGAATATCTTTATAAACTGCGTGGTGTTTGTTTTTATTTTTGTTATCATTCCAGCCGCCTGTGGCTGAAGTATATGTGATATGTAGAAAGTTTCATATTGTCCGCCGTACAGGGGAGATGCTGCCGAAATTTCTTCGGACAGAGACTCCTCTGGGGCGTGACAGCACTTCCTCCTACTGCAGATAAAGGAAAGGAAAAGATTTAGCAAGGAAGGCGACAAGGTGGTGGTGATGACGGTGTGTGATGGCTGGACTATGGAGAGATCATGAGTTTGCTAAGGAAACTGTCAAGACTCCTTCTTTGGAGTTTTCTTTCAGTTATTAAATTGATAGAGATTGTTTTAGTAGTTTCCCTTTGTCTATGTTAAGTTTATTCCGCATTGTAGTTGAGTTATTTCCTATTGTTGGAGTTCTTTTGTTTACTATTGCTAGGATAGTTTATTTTTAGTTATATATAAACTGCGTGGTGATGTTATTGCTTTGTATATGTATGTACTTATGATTATTGTCACCGGTATAAGGGAGACTCTGTCGAAATTTTTCGGTAGGGATTCCTCATAGTTAAGTAGCGTACCGGTTAAGTAGAGTTAGTAGTCAAGTAACGGTCACTCTTAGAGAGTAGTAGTAGCAGTAAGAAGGGTGGTCGCTACAGTTGGTATCAGAGCAGTGTTCCATTCTCCAACATCACACACACATCAGCATCATCCTTGCCGTCTTCAAGTAAGAAAGTATTTAAGTTCTTTCTTTATTGCTTTTCTTTATTATTATTTGCAGTATAAAGTGATTGCTTATAAGTGCTTAAGTAAGATAAGAGTTTTTGCTGTTTTCTTTCTTCATATACAAATATGTATGTTTAGAAAGGATAGAGAAATGTTTAGAAGTACCTACTCATAGGTGTTGAAAGTCAAGAATCATGTATAAGTAAGATATATCTAGAAAGTATAGTGATAATTTTAAGTTTTCTTGTCATCTGTCTAACTTGATGGCAAGAAGAGAACGTTCCCGTACCGTTCGTACTGAGAACCAAGATCAGGAGAAAGAAAAGCTTAGATTAACTGAGCCCAATCTCTCTGAAGTTGTTGCCCAACTCCAGAGACAAGTAGTAGAGCAGCAACAAGTGATTGCCAACCTGATGGCAAATCAGCAGCCAGCTCCTCCCACTCCCCCAACCATCAATGTGGAGACCCCAGTGGTGACTGAAGTCCCATCAGCTGCCCTGGAAGTCGCCACAACACCTAGAAGATAAGAAGCATATCTCATCCAGTGGCTGAAGCTGAAACCAGAAAGATTCTCAGGCACGACTGAGCCTTGGGATGCCCAAGCTTGGTTCAAGACATTTGAGAGTACAATGGAGCTTCTTGACTGACCAGAAGTCGAGAAGGTTGATACCATTAAGTGTGCCTCTTTCTGCCTATCTGGAGATGCTTGTATGTGATGGGAGCGAGTTAAGAGTAGGAGAGTAGTCAACCAGATGAGCTGGGTTGATTTCGAGACAGAGTTTTACGAAGAAGTCTTCCGTCAACGGATCACCAATAAACAGTACGAGAAGCTTATAGAATTCAGACAAGGTGATTTACTAGTAGAAGAAGTGGTTAAAATATTTAACAGGCTAGTTCACCTTTGCCTAGAGTTAGTAAGTACAGTGAAAGAACGAGTCAGACTGATGCTCCTAATGCTGAGACCAGAAATAACACCTAATTTGAGTAGTGAAACTCACCGACCATAGATTGGTGAAGAGCTGGTCAGCAGGGTATTAGTGAGCACTATCTGAACAGTAATAAGGCACAACAAACACAACACGAGCCAGTCAAGATAGAAGACAAGACAGTGGGGAAACAGACCCCAGTCAAGTAATCAGAACTGGAAGGATAAAGATAATAAGAAAGACCCGAGCAGGAAAACGTTCGGGTAGTCTGTGAATATCCAGAGGTATTTCTTGAAGAGCTACCTGGATTCCCTCCCAACAGAGAAGTGGAGCTAATTTCAAAAGCTCCATACCGCATGTCTCTAGGAGAGCTAAAAGAGTTATAAGAACAATTTCAGGAGTTATTTGACAAGGGTTTCATCCGCCCTAGTCATCCACCCCGTGAAACTCTAGAGTTGTTCGTTAAGAAGAAAGATGGATCCATGCCAATGTGCATAGATTTTAGAGCGCTGAGCAAAGTAGCAGTTAGGGACAAGTACCCTCATTCCAGAATAGATGATCTATATGATCAGCTAAAAAGGGTAATAGTGTTCTCTAAAATAGACCCGTGCTCTGGGTATCATCAGTTGGAAGTGAAAGAAAATGATACACCCAGGTAAAGCTAACAAAGTGGCAGATGCATTAAGCAGAAAATCCAGTGCATCCCTGATGTCTTTGTCATCATTAGCCCTGCCACTACAGAAGGAGTTGTCAGATTTCGGACTTGAAATTATTTATAGGCAACTCTCTGCATTGACTCTAAAGTCAACCCTGCTTGAGGATATACAGAGAAAGCAAAGTGATTATCCTGATATCCAAAAGATCAAGTAAGGGATACAAGAAGAAGGAAATTCGGAGTTTCGAGTATCAGACAGTGGAGTTCTTTATCAGGGGAGCCGTCTTTGTGTTCCCAATGACGAAGAGCTGAGAAAGAAAATTTTAGAAGAAGCTCATAGTATATCTTATTTCATGCATCCTGGTTCTACCAAGATGTATCAAGACGTGAAATAGAGATTCTGGTGGTCTGGACTCAAAAGAGATGTAGCTAAATATGTCAGTACTTGCCTAACATGTCAGAGGGTCAAAGCAGAACACCAGAGACCAGGAGGAGTTCTACAGCCTCTTCCTATACCAGAGTGGAAGTGGGAAGACATATCCATGGACTTCATAACAGGTCTCCCAAGAACCACAAATGGATATGATGCGATATGAGTGATAGTGGACAGATTGACCAAGTCTGCTCATTTTCTAGCCATCAAAGTGTCTCACTCTACAGAGCAGTTGGCACAGCTGTATGTTAAAGAGGTGGTCAGACTTCACGGAATTCCTAAATCTATTGTTTCTGATAGAGATGAGCGCTTCACCTCTCACTTCTGGGGGTGTGTTCAGACTGCACTAGGCACCAAACTCAAGTTCAGCACGGTCTTCTATCCTCAGACTGATGGACAGACAGAGCGAGTAAATCAGATTCTAGAAGATATGCTCAGAGCTTGTGCACTAGATTTCAAGGGAAGTTGGTGCAAGTACCTGTGCTTAGCTGAATTTGCCTACAACAACAGCTATCAGGACACCATCAAGATGGCTCCTTATGAGGCGTTGTATGGCAGGAAATGCAGATCACCCATTTGCTGGCAAGAAGTAGGTGAGAGAAAAGAAATGGAAGTAGAACTGGGCATACAGACAGAGCTGATAGATGAGACTACTCAGGCTATTCAGAAGATCAGACAGAGAATTGAGACTGCTCAGAGTAGACAGAAGAGTTATGCTGACACACGCCGTAGGCCACTTGAATTCCAAGTAGGAGATTCAGTCTTTCTCAAGGTCGCTCCTATGAAGGGAGTGATGAGATTTGGCAAGAAGGGCAAATTAAGTCCTCGTTATGTAGGACCTTACCATATCAAAGAAAGGATTGGGAAAGTAGCTTACAAGCTGGATTTACCACAAGACATGTCAGCAATACACAATGTATTTCATGTCTCCATACTAAAGAAGTGTCTCCATGACCCGAGCCAAGTGATTCAGTCTCAGTCAGTGCAGATCCAAGAGGATCTTAGTTATGAGAGCAGACCTACACAGATAGTGGACAGAGCAGTCAAGAGACTAAGAAATAAAGAAGTACCACTAGTGAAGGTCGTCTGGCAGAACCAGAAGCACGAGGAAGTCACTTGGGAGCGGGAGGACAACATGAGACAGAAATATCCAGAACTATTCTAAGTTCGAGGACGAACTTTTTATAAGGTATGGGGAATTGTAACGACCCAATTTTCCCTATTTTGAGTTCTAAATATCCTTAAAAATATTTGGAAATGCTTTTAAAATATTCTAGAGATTTTTAGGAATTTTTAGAGTATTTTTAAGTAATTTTTGGAGTTCGTTTGGTATTTTTACCGAGAGGAGAAAGTTAAAAAAAAAAAAAAAAAAAGGTTGTAGAAGCTAGGTTTCGAACCCAGCTCCTCGGACCCAAGCAAAACCGGCCCAACCAGCTGAGCTACACGGTTTTGTTAACTTTATATGGTGAGAACTAAGTTTATAGCATAGTTAAGGATTAGGAAATAAATTGGAATTAAAAGTGCGCGGTTGAGGGTTCGAAGCCGAGACCTTTGACCCGAGCAAAACCCGCTTGACCAACTGGGCTAGCGGCCGGTGTTAATTAAGGAAAGAGTGAATAACACTTAAGCAGTAGTTAGATGATAAAAACCCTAGTATAAGAAAGGAGATTTAAGTTTTATTTTGGGGAAAATCGGAATTTTCTCTCAAAATCTTCTTCTTCTCTTCTCTGGTGCGCGACGGCGCCGACTCACGGGCGGAAACAAAGGAGGACCTAGGGCTTGATCTCCGGCGCCGGCGAAGGGCTTTTTCCGGCCGGTCTTCACACCGCCGAGCTCCCCTCGACGAGGAGCACACGAAGGCGCACGAAGAGGAGCCGGAAGACTTGAGTTGACCGAAACCCTAGGGCTTTTCTTTTCCCGTCGGTTGTAAGTTCAAGCAAATCACAGTGAGTTGCTTCTCACCTGCAGTAGGAGTTGCTCCGAGCTTCGATTTTCTTTCCTTGCTTCCGGATTTCACAGTGCCGAGTAGAAATACATGCTAGGGTTTCTTCCTTGCTTCCGAGATTTGTTTTCTTCATGTTATTTCCACCGTAGCATTCTATAGCATGCTTAGAGAATTCTATATGAGATTCGCTTACTTCTTTTTAATGTGGCAGTAGCTTACTTTAAGAATTGAATGCATAGAGGTGTTCTGTGAACAACTCTTTGTTCATTCGTTTAAGGATTTTGGTTTAGGTGTTCTTGTGATTAGAACTGCCAAGAGTTTTCAAGGCTTAGAGGTGTTCGGTTTGGGAAATATAGCACTCCCTGTTGGTGCCATTAGTTCCTTGATTATGATATTGGTTCATGCTGTTAGTTTAAATTTATGCTATTACAGAATTGAAGCTCTTTATACCGGGTAGATTAGAGCATCTCTTGCATGGAATTTCTGTTTTGAATTCTTGTTAAACCGGACAGCCCTGATTTCAGCCTATGGTTGTCTTTTAAGCGTGCCTTTAGTTCTTAAAAGTGGTACCCATGTAAGTCTAGTTGCTGCCATAAATTCCAGCAAAAAGGGATTCCTTTGCCCTGTTTTTACAGCATGATAGAAAGTGTAAAGTTGCATTCTTTTGTCCTATTCTATAGCATGATTAGTAAGCTTAAAGTTGCTTTCTTTGCTCTAGTTTATAGCATGATTAGTAAGCTTAAAGTTGCTTTCTTTGCTCTAGTTTATAGCATGATTAGTAAGCTTAAAGTTGCTTTCTTTGCTCTAGTTTATAGCATGATTAGTAAGCTTAAAGTTGCTTTCTTTTGCTCTATTTTATAGCATGATTAGTAAGTTCAAAGTTGCTTCCTTTTGCTCTATTTTATAGCATGATTAGTAAGCTCAAAGTAGTTTTCATTTGCTATTTTAACAAGCATGAACAGCCATGTATTCTTGTGGAAAAATAAGAATCCTATTAAATACTTTTAGAAGTATTAACAAGTAAAAGGAAGAGAAAGAAAAGAAAGAGAAAGGCCAAGGCCTTAAGTAGATCCCAAAGTCAAGACTTTAGGGATTTTTGGCACACAAGGTGCTTATTAAAATGCCAAGGCATTTAAAGAAGAAGTAATTAAGATAATAAGTATTTTACTTTTAAATGGCATGTACCGGACACAAGGTCCAAGGGATGGGCTCCAAGTTGCCCCTAGGCACAAGGCCTAGAAGTATCTTAGTAGTTTCGGGATTAGCTACCTCGATTCTTATTAAGAATGCGCGCAAAGTGGTACAATGCCGGGCCTAAGAGAAGTTGATTATTATTTTCAAGTATTAAAGTATAAGTTTTGAAACAAATGAAACAAGCTTCAAATATGTCTAGAATTAGAAAGTTTAGTTTCTTGTTATTTGAAGCATGTAGTAGTAGATTCAATTGTTTCCTTGCTACTAGATTATTCAGCATGTTTAGCTTTACATGTTTAGTAGTTTTACATGTTTAGTAGCTTTACATGTTTAGTATGTTTCCTTTATTGGATTTTGAGCATGATTAGCTATACATGTTTAGTATTTCAGTTAGTATGATTCCTTTATTGGATTATGAGCATGATTAGCTATACATGTTTAGTATTTCAGTTAGTATGATTCCTTTATTGGATTATGAGCATGATTAGCTATACATGTTTAGTATTTCAGTTAGTTTGATTCCTTCATTGGATTATGAGCATGATTAGCTATACATGTTTAGTATTTCAGTTAGTATGATTCCTTTATTGGATTATGAGCATGATTAGCTATACATGTTTAGTATTTCAGTTAGTTTGATTCCTTCATTGGATTATGAGCATGATTAGCTATACAAGTTTAGTATTTCAGATAGTATGATTCCTTTGCTATTTATGAGCATGAGTAACTTTACATGTTAGCATTCAGTTTTAGCATGTTTTTATTTATATACATGCATATCGAGTTTTTGTGAGTAGATAGCGCTCACTAAGCTTTATGCTTATAGACTGCACTTCCTCCTACTGCAGATAAAGGAAAGGAAAAGATTTAGCAAGGAAGGCGACAAGGTGGTGGTGATGACGGTGTGTGATGGCTGGACTATGGAGAGATCATGAGTTTGCTAAGGAAACTGTCAAGACTCCTTCTTTGGAGTTTTCTTTCAGTTATTAAATTGATAGAGATTGTTTTAGTAGTTTCCCTTTGTCTATGTTAAGTTTATTCCGCATTGTAGTTGAGTTATTTCCTATTGTTGGAGTTCTTTTGTTTACTATTGCTAGGATAGTTTATTTTTAGTTATATATAAACTGCGTGGTGATGTTATTGCTTTGTATATGTATGTACTTATGATTATTGTCACCGGTATAAGGGAGACTCTGTCGAAATTTTTCGGTAGGGATTCCTCGTAGTTAAGTAGCGTACCGGTTAAGTAGAGTTAGTAGTCAAGTAACGGTCACTCTTAGAGAGTAGTAGTAGCAGTAAGAAGGGTGGTCGCTACACCAACTGTGGCACAGAAGGCTGGGTCACACACACACAAGACTTATTTCAAGAATGAGTCAAAATGGTCTAGTTAGAAGTTTGCCCAAATTAAAATTTATTGAAAATTCAATCTGTGATGCATGTCAAAAAGGAATAAAACCAAGTCAACCCACAAGTCAACTAACCTAGAAAGATCCAACACCATACTTGAGCTCCTTCACCTTGATTGTAACGACCCAATTTTCCCTATTTCAAGTTCTAAAAGTCCATAAAAATATTTGGAAATACTTTTAAAATATTCTAGAGATTTTTAGGAATTTTTAGAGTATTTTTACGTAATTTTTGGAGGTCGTTTAGTATGTTACAAAGAGAAAGAAGTTTTGACAAAAAATGTTGAAGGTGAGACTCGAACCCAAGACCTCCGGCCGAGCCCGACCTAACCAAACACAGCCAACCAACTGGGCTGCGCGTGATTCGTTAACCAAGTATGCAGCGAGATATATTTAAGTTGTAATTGGAACATAATTAAACCTAGTTATAAAGGGATTAAGTTTTCCCTTTCTCGTGGGAAAACCCTATCTGCCTTTCTTTCTCTCCCGACGCGTGCGACGGCGCTGTGCTTGGGCGAAGACGAAGCCGAGTTAGGGCTCTTCCTCCGGCGGCCGGCGAGGGGGTTTTTCCGAGAATCCTTCTCATCCTCGTGACCTCCTCGACGTGGAGAGCACGTAGACGCGAAGAAGGTGCTATTATTTTGAGTCTCGCCGAACCCTAGCAACCCTTCCCTTCGGTTGTAAGTCCAAGAAAGCATTGTAAGTACTACTCACCTGTGGTAGGAGTTGTTTCCGGCTTTGTTTCTCTTTGTTTTTGAATTTGCCGTGATCTTCAAAGAAAGCATAGGGATGAGTTCTGGTTTTCTACCGTGCTATCCATTCTGGGAAGAATTGCTTCATTTGTTTTTTTTCAGAACTTGATTAGTAGAGAATTATGATGTTAGGGTTTGCTGCCGTGAGGTGATTGTTTTGGTTTTTGCTGTGCCTCAGTCCCGAGAGGAATATGTTTTGGATGGCTACAGATTTTGGGCTGTGGGAGATGATGATGTTAGGGATCTTAGAACAGGTTCATAACACTTCTTGTTTTGTGTCAATCGGATGAAACAGAATTGGGGGATTTAGAGTTGCCTTACAAGAAAGGAGTTAAGTTGTGGGTTTGACATACATGTCTGTTTTAGCTTTACAGTAAGTTGAGCCTGATCTTATGCAAAGAAATAAATGCAGAACCAGATTTGGCTTTGCCTATTAGCAAGTGCAGAATCGGATTATGCCTTTTCCTATTAGCAAGTGCAAACTTAGTCTAGCTTCTTTAAACAAGTGCAGAGTTATTTATGACATAGTTTTGTTTCTAATAGCATTTCAAATTTGGTTGCTTGTTTAGTTTATGAACACGAGCAGTTTCATGGTTATATTAGTAAGTGCAGAATACATCCTTACTGTCAGTAGAAGCAACCTTTCCTTATACCTTGCTTAATTGGAAATAATCCAACCTGAGTAGATTTTTTAGTGATGCGTGCTTTGGCATATCATGTATAGAAAGTCCAAGTTAGCTTTCTTTTGCTCTATTTTATAGCATGATTAGTAAGTTCAGATGTGCTTTCTTTTCCTTGTTTTACAACATGTTTAGAAAGTTCAGATTTGTTTTTCTGTTGCTTTGTTTTATAACATGCTTAGAGAGAGTTTAGATTTGTTTCCCTTGTATTGTTTTTTATAGCATGCTTAGTTAATTGTAATCCTACACTTGTTAGATATATCTACGGGATTCTAATAGGCTCCAATAAAGGATTATAAGAAGCATGAGTAAAGAAAAAGACTAAAGTCTAGTTAAAAAGAGATAACAAGTAAATTAAAGTAAGAGGCTAGTACCCGACTTCCGAGGTTGTCGTTAAACAAATCCAGGTGACCAATTCTGAGGTCTTGGCCCTGGTAAGACCGAGGTCTTTATACTCATAGGGCTGGAGGCTCGCTACCCCAGTCACTATTAGAGAGCGCGCAAAACAAAGATGGTACTAAGCCTGGGCCCAAAGAAAAGAAGAAAAGAAAAGAAAAGAAGAACAAGAAGAAGAAAGTGAAAGAGAAATTAAAAGATTAATTT